>NC_056739.1:337114947-337137447 GCF_019279795.1 Protopterus annectens
TAGACATGTTCTGCATAGACATAAATAATTTTTTTTAAATATCTTTCAGTCTTACCTTTGTAATAAAATTTACACACTTCACATAAAGCAAGATATACTAGACCTTTTGTCAAGCAATTCCCCTGTCTCAAAAGTATAGGTCTGAGCATATTAGAAAGACACACATGATTTTTAACTACACAGGTTTGGACATTAACAAAACACGTTTTTCTCTTTTTAAAAAAGTTTCAAATTCATACCTGGTTCTAATATTAATTTGGTGGATACCATGACAGAAATTAAACTTTATGCTAGGAAATTAAATTTACGACTACTGTTTCACAATGAGTTGTCAGTCAAATTAGAAGACACTAATAAATGTAATGCTTTTAAGGTCAAGAGTACTTTTAATCCCCCTACCCACCCACTAATTGCCACTTATGAAAATGTATGTTTAAAGGAGACTCACTCACTTTTAATTAGTAAAAAGAAATTTTACAACTTGAACAAGTACAAAATGGATTTGTTGAAGCAAATAAGGTTGGGCGACTCTATCCATGTGATGAAATCTGACAAGGGAGGTGGGATGGTTCTAGCCAGGAATTTGGATTACAGTGCTAAAATGCTTGACACATTCTATGACACTGACAAATATGTAGAAGTTTGATACAATGAGGTTATGATTGCCCATCGAAAGGTGCAGCTTTTTTAGAAGATGCCCTTTTTCAGGGACTAATTTCAGAAGAATTGCACATATTCTTTAAAATTGAACATCCTACCATCCCTCAAGCCTTTGGTATACAAAAGGTGCATAAGGATATAGATGATCCCCCTTATAGAATTATCATTGCGGCCCAGGGTAGTACGACATACTGTTTAAATCAACAGTCTTTTCAGTTGATTATATACTACAAAATTCCTGGGATTTTCTATCGAGATTTAACAATGAGTTGTTTTCCATTGATTGTGTTTTTTCCACTATGGATGTGATAGATTTATTTACTTCAATCCCTCACAAGGAAGGACTTGATCTATTTTTGGAGGCAATTTTAGATCTGCCTAATCTAAGTAGCACTATGATGAATTTCGCAGTTAGTGTTATGGAAATTATTTTGGACAATAATTACTTCACTTTTGAAGGAAGTTACTAGAGGCATAGCAATGGGGCCAGTTGTGCCCTCATCTATGCCACCTAGTAATGTATGCTTGGGAGCGGAAGTATATTTTTTCAACAGAATTTAAAGATAAATGGGTTTTATATTTCCGTTATCTTGATGATATTTTTATTTTGTGGAAAAATCCACTCTCACCAGAAAATATTTTTGTTGAATATCTGAATAAACTTCAGTCCTTTTTGAGATTTACTGGCAACAGTTTCAGTTTAAGTACTGACTTCCTTGACGTAAGGATAAGTAAAGATACTGACAACGAAATATTTAGTTCCACTATTTTTAGGAAGGACACATTCTCTAACAGTTATCTAGACTTTAATAATCAACACCCCCATAGTACTAGCAGAAATATATTTAAAGGGCAATTAGTGAGAGCCACAAGAATGTGTTCCGATTGGGACCTTTTTAAAAAAAGAAATATTTTTATTATTAAATTATTTTTGGAAAAAGGTTACCGTAGGGACCTCATATACAATGTTAGCAATGAGTTGATACAAGCATGCAGGACCAGGTTTAAACCTTTACTAGGTGTAGGTAAAACAAATGTTGGGTTTAAGACTACACTCTTTGCAGAAATTTAGTGACAATATGGTTATCCCCTATGGTGAAGTTTCGAGAGAAGTGAAGGACAAAATGAGAAAGTATTGGATGATTTTTAGGGCAAACAGTGAGTTGACACAGAACTTGGGGAATGAACCATAATTTATGTACAAAATGGGCAAGAATTTAAATTTTTTGCTTGAACATAATTTGCAGAGAATAAAACCCTGTGAAAAGGGTACTACAAAATGTGGCAGTTACTCCCAGTGTAAATTTATTTTAGATGAAGTTTTTGTATGTCTTCCTAATATGAAAAGACCTATACTTTTGAGACAGGGGAATTGCTTGTCAAAAGGTTTAGTACGTCTTGCTGTATGTGAAGTGTATAATTTTACTATGTAGGTAAGACTGAAAAACATTTACAAAAATGTATTTATGAACATGTCTATGCAATCTCCCAAAAGAATGTAAATAATGCTTTACATAGACATTCAGTAGTTTGTGTTGGTTTTAAAAAATTCAGATTTGGGGTACTTGAAGTGGTACAGAAACTTATTAGAGGAGGGTGGCGGGAATTTAGCCTTGATTTATGGGAAATGAAATGGCAACTTTTGTTAAATTCAGTGGTTGAACCAGATGTAAATGAAACCCTTTCTATTTTGCCTGTTTTAAAACTTAGAGCATTGAATAGATAATATTTACAAAATACCTGTTGTTTACTTAAAGTATATTTCATATACAGCTTTTTAAACTATTTTACTTGTACTTGCTTTTTAAAGAAAGATTAAGCAATTATTTAATTGATTAATTAATGAGACACTCTAAGTGGTGATCTATGTTGTGATGTTATTCTGATGAAGTCTTGGCATGGTCCAAGATGAAAGCACTTAATAAACTTTGTTTGCAGAGCTATTTTCAGACTATTTTTATGTCCGTCTGCATTTTGCATGTTAGCCTCAGTCACTGTCCATCTTGTGATCGTGTAAGAGTTGTGGTTCTTGGTGGATTTTTTGTTTTTTTCTGTAATTATATATATATATATATATATATATATATATATATATATATATATATATATATATATATATACATAGATATATATATATATATATATATATATATATATATATATATATATATATATATATATATATATATATATATATATATATATATATATATATATATATATATATATATATATATATATGTGTGTGTGTGTAAACATATATACACACAGAGACACATATATGCACAAACACACATTTATATAAATATGCACAAACACACATTTATATAAATATGCACACACACACACACACACACACACACACACACACACACACACACACACACACACACACACACACACACACACACAGTTACTTCACAGTGTTACTTCATTTACAGCAGCAGAGGATCAGCACCAGAACATGACTACTATAAAATGTGGGAACTCCATTCCAAGAAGACCAGTGCATATGTGTGCTGTGTGTCAGCCCATTTCACAAATGCACTGGTGTTAGTCTCATATGGCTCTAGGATGACCTTTTCTCATTCTGTCATCGTTTTGTGGGTCCATTACTGAAGAAGAAGGAGGAGCATCTTAGACTATCTATGTCTTCACCAGTTGCTAACTCTGGCTATAAGTCAATAATGAACTTCAGTATGTCTCTGCAAGGCTCCTCTGCCAGACATGACAATGAAAGGTCACTGGTGTCCTCTACATTTGTCTGTCTTTCGGTGGGGGAGGGGGCACTCTCATAAAGGTGGACAAGCTGTCTTACAGTCAAGCTTGTTGATAGCTGGGCTCCCACATGCACAATTCTGAGAGAATTCTGGTGTGGCTGGTCAAGTCACTTTACCAGCAAGCCTAACCAGTTGGCCTTCAGAAGTGATACTGGACCATACCACCAAGACATGCAAGTCATTGTTGGCTGGGTTTATTCTTCTCTGGGCAGGCTTGCATCCAGCCATGAAAGGAATATACCCTATCCATATTCTGATGTGCTCCTTTCCTTATATATCATTCCTTATTCTTTATTCATTGTCCAGACTTTCCCATCACCATTTGAGTACCCTCTGTGTGCATGCATCTGTTCACTGTCCTCCCCACTTTTAGTGTGTATGAAACCTCTGTCTGCCCTCACTATCTGCCCATTTCCCTATATTCTATCTCCAGCCATCTTTCAGTAACTTCCCTACCTACCCTTATTTTGTCAAACTTACGAAAGGGACTCTTCTCCATGAAAAAGTTACATCTGCCTTTCAGCTATTCATATCTCATTGTTATCCTCCTGTGCTTACCTCTGCTTTCTTTTCTCCCATGTCCTTGTTTCCTATCTACCACATTATTTCCCATTTACACACTGAACAGGTTTGTCAGTGTCCTCTGGATATTCACATTAGGGTGCTGCCCTATGATGCTAAACTGAACACATGATTATGTGTTGGCCAGACTGCACCACCTTGTTTTAGCAGTGATGGTCATCACTTCAGCCATGAGCAGTTCGCTAGCCCTGCATATGCCATGCTACAGTCTAGCACTACTTCCTATTATCATTGTACCTCTGCTTTTGTATGCTGCCATTTGCTCAGTATGTCAGCACCAGCTATGTCTAATTAGTTCTATGAGACTTCATACAGTGACTTCTTTGAATATTAGTGTTGTACAGTCACACAGTACTTGTCTACGAGTCCCATCCAAATAAAACCTAAAATAGAAACATCTGACTAGTCTTATATGCAAAGCCATGGAAAGAATTATCATGAAAACAAGTAAAATTGACATAGGAAATTATCAAACACTGGATCAAATCCAGTTTGTTTTCATCGAGGGCAGATCATGCCTACTCATCCTGATGGACTTCTTTGAGATGCTCACCAAAGCAATGGACGAGGGAAAATGACCCATACTATTGAACCTGAGTTGGCCAAGGCATCTGATACAATATTGCACTCTGAAATTGTAGACAAACTCAGGGAATTGGGTATAAACTCTATGTCACTCGCTGGATAGCTGGGTGGCTCTCAGATAAGACCCAAGAAATTAGGACAGGGAAGTCTATCTCCATAAAGTGGCCAGTCACTAGAGGAGTCCCTCAGGACTCTGCAATGAATCTGCTTCTTTTAGGCATCAGCTTCTCTGAAGTCAAGATCAACATCAAGGGCTTCTGGCTGACCAAGTCTGCACATGACTGCAAACTAGTTGCAGTCACAGAACCTCCAAAGACCCTAATATCTTCCAAGGATTGACTCACAAAAATAACTGATGCTAGAGCCATGGTCTAAAACTCAATGCCAAGAAATGCATAACAGTATCCTACAGGATGTCAAATACCCCCTGGAAACTACCTCACTGTTAACACACCTATAAGAGTAGACCCTATAGTCAGGGATTTGGGGACGCATGTAGACAAAAACCTGGCCTTTGACCACAATGTGTCTATGGTAGTAAGGAAATCATTCTATGTTGCTCAATTTATAAGCAAGAATATGGCATCTATGTGCAAGGAAGTCATTGTTCCACTGTATACAACCCTTATCAGACCATACCTTTCGACATCTTAGAGCAAGAAATCTGGACAAAGCCATAAAAAAGTGGGACAAAGGCCCCAAAACAGGGACAATTTTTAAATATTCCTCTTGCAAACTAAAATTTGCTTGAATAACAGCTTTTGCATTAGTATGAATTTTCTAAAGGGTGTGAAGTCTGAAACTCAAATATCTGTCATTTTCTAACTTAAATCTTTAATGATTTGCCACTGATTTGCTAGAAAACCACAATTTTATGAAAAATGGACAAAAACTGTTACTCAAAATCTGGAAATTCTGAGAAAATTTGTATAGTTGAAAGGTATGTATCAGACCCATCACTGAATACAACTCCCCCTTCGATATGTATCTGACCAGGGACATGCAATAACTGCAATGTCCACAGAGGTTCATCTATTTATTTACTGACATTTGATTACCAAGAAAGTCCAACTGGGTAGCAGTCCATTTTAAGTGAAGGCCAGGGGAGAAAAGCTACTACATATTACAAAACATTTTAAGAACAATAATTTTACAATCTCTAAAAATAATACAAAAAAACAACTACAGTTTAAATAATTATACCAAATTAGACATAATATGAAAACGTTGGTTAAGAATCGATGCAAGTTATATGACAAAGATTTAGTAATTAGACAATTTTTATTCAGCTTATACAGAAACTAAAGGTAAGATAGTATAATACATACAGGAATTGCAATATAAAGTGAGAGAATAGCAGGCTTTTGGTATATTTAGACAGAAAGTCAGAGGAGAGAAATTGATAGAAGTAAGGAAGTGCGCAATGAAGGGAGAGAAGGAGATTTAAGGTACGGATAGATATTTCTTTACATTTACGGACACAGTTTATCCTGGTGTTGAGTAAGAACAGAGCCAGCTTTTGGCTAGGAAGGATGGGAGGGAGGGTATTGACATGACAGATATAGAGAAGGAGTTCCAAGCATAAGTAACACGGTACGAGTACAGACAATGCCCAGCAGATCTATTAGGTTTGAGGTCAGACATGAGTTTTTAGTCATTGGATCATAATGATGGAATGGGAACATAGTTGTGTAGAATGTTGTTTAGTGCTGGATTCCAGATAATGTTATAGGCTGTAAGAAGTTGTATATGTTACTTCTTGATAGGGTAGTTCTAACCAGTTTAGGCTTTTTAATGCTATATAGTAGTGGGTTCTGAAAGGGGTACTTGCTGCAAATTAAGCAACTTTGTTATAACGTTGTTCAAGCTTTGATTTTTGTGATGCCTGAAGGTTAGTAAGGATGGGAGCACCATAAAAACTGTGGGGAAGAGGTAAGTAGTGATAACTGTA
Source organism: Protopterus annectens (assembly GCF_019279795.1). NCBI lineage: Eukaryota > Metazoa > Chordata > Ceratodontiformes > Protopteridae > Protopterus > Protopterus annectens. The sequence continues at coordinate 337,121,506 of NC_056739.1, forward strand.
ACTTTAGTTGCATTGGTGAGAAAGTTTTTTTGCTCTGTTAATCATGCCTAAATTTTGATGAGTTATAGGTTCATAGGTGTTTACTAGGCTAACGACCACAAGAGCCTTTTTAAGCCTAGCCATGCATCCCAAATCTCTGACGAGTTCTGATATCCTTGATAAGTGTAAGCATGGGGCTGGGAGATGAACCATTTATAGGTTACCTGTCTGCATCAGAGACAATGCAATTTTTATGCATTCTTATGCAATTTTCTATATGCAGGTCGAATTTAAGATTATCATCCACTATTATCATTAATAATTTGCTATGAGAAGTGACTTCAATGGTTGTATTATCAAGACAGAGAGCAGGCTTTAATTTGTTTTCTTTTTGTGGGAGAGAGATTTGGGGGGAAACGTAGTAGTTTGTTTTTTCGGGATGTGCATGAGTTGTGAGTTATAAAGCCATGTATCAGTCACTGATAAAGCTTCTTGAGTAATTTTTTTGGAGGTGTGCCATGTTAGATGTGTAAATGAGTGTGGAGTCATCTGTGTACTGTAATAAGAAGGCCTGTTCTGTGGATGCATAGAGAGTGTTGGTGAGAATGTTAAAGAGGAGGGGACCAAGGATAGAGCCTTGTAGTATACCAGTGGTGACTCGGAGGTAAGGAGAGAGGATGGAGTGTCATTTTACTGACTGATACCTATTGGATAGGTTGACACCATAGAGGTGTGAGCTGACAAAGACGTAATGAGGACATTCAAAGTAGAAGTTGGCTGTGACAAACTGTGTCAAAGGCTTTAGACATAAGGAGGAGACTAGTTTGTCATTATCTCTAGCTTTAGTGACAGTATCTGTATAGGTTAGAAGTGCAGTATTAGTACTATGGAATGGATGGAAGCCATGTTGTGAAGCAGATAGTTATTCTTGCAGGAGATTGTTTAGCATTTGTTTTCAAATACATTTTTCAAGTATTTTGGTGAGGGGATAAGAAGAAGGGATAGATCTATATAATGTATAAATGTATATTTATAGAACTCCTCGATCTGCTCAAGCCAAAAACCATCATAACATCTTTCAGCTACTAACTGACTTTGTGTACTAATACTCTACTCATCTTATCTACTCTATTTCTGTTTCTTTCTCCCTTCCTTCAGACTTAAACTTCTTGGCATCTTGTTTTCTCTTTCTTCTATGCCTGTCTATTTCTCTACTACTACCCTTATCTTCTTCTTCCCTACCTACTGAGGCCCACCTCTTAGTTAACTTTTTTTTGCTCTAATAACTTATATGTTTTTATTTGAACTTCTAAGCTGTATATTATGTGTGTAAAATATCCTGTAAATTCTGTTATCATCTGTTTGTAAACATTTTTTTGAACTTATATTTGTAACTGTAATGGTTTTCTGTATGGGGCTTTTTCCCTTGGGCCTCTGCTGAAGATGGGCTATTGCTCAATGGGACATACCTGGCTAACAAACATCAAAATAAAATAAATTAAACAAAATAAATCTAAAGTTAGCAATATCTGCTGATTTCCCAACTTTTTACAGAGGAATAATTTGATTTTTTCCAGAGAGAAGGAAAGTGGCATTCCTGGATTAACCTGTTTATAAAGATTGAGACAAGGTAGACAATGATATCAGCTACCATTTCAAGGTACTTACTTGGAAGGTCATCAGCTGAAGTACAGCATGGTTTGAGTTTAAGATTAGTTTTATATAGGACATGGGCACAGGTTTAAATGTTATAGTGGATGTTATTATATGCTGGGCAGGGCTCGGATTAGATTTTGGGAAATCCTCAGTTAGAGATGCTATACTCTGTGAAATAAGAGTTGAACTGTATTGCAGTTTTGAGTGATGGGATACTGGGAGAGACCTTGTTGTTGAGATGCAAGAGATTAGTTGTTCAGAATTTTTTGTGGGTGTGTTTACTATTATTGTCAAAGTTATTATAGTATAGTTTCTTTTTGTTTTCATTAATGCACTTTTTGGTATGATTGTAAAGCATTCTGAAGTTTTCAAGATATTTTGGTGTTTTGTAGTTTTTGCTATTCTTTCCATGCTGGAAGTTCCAGTTAATAGATGACAGGGTAATAATCAAGTTCCTCACAAAAAGGATACAGAGTGTAAACAACATGGCCTAAGCATATCGACTCAAGGCCCTATCCCTGTACTAAGTCTGCTACAGACTACTGAGGGGCAATCTGTGCCTGGCATGCAAAGTAACTTTTGAACCTACTATGGTGGACCTGCAGTCCATCTGCAAAACAAATAGCATCAGAATTACTTGATCTAGGGGATTAAACCTTGTGACATAAATAGCACATGATGGAGGGACAGGTATGTGTCTCAGACACTACCCCTTCTCTGGAGCAGGCTTCCAGACCATGTGAAGCTGAGTTTTTCCCTAACACAATTCAAGAGTAACTTGGACCAGTGCACAGGGAATCAAAATTCCAAACCTGATCTGGCACCTATGTCCCTGTAAGTGCTTCACCACAAAAGTCCTAGTCAATAAGAACCCCTTAGAATAACTGTAAAGTTTCTAAACTTGTCAGATACATTTGAGATGCATAGCTATGATTAAAAAAGGCCTTGTTGTCATTAGCCAAGCATACACCTATAAACTTATGGATCAAGCACAAGTTGTAAATAATGGCAAATATGGGCAAACCAGATAGACTTTTGAAAGTGGCAACAAGTAGGCGGCATCAGTTAGGAATAGACACTAGGCATGTTGGATCCTGAGTCTTACTCCTTCCCCTAATCATTGAAGTGCATAAACGTTCTTGAAGCGAAACACCATCATCCCAAAAGTTACACATATTAATGTTGCGTAATAACAAAAATGTTAGTCCAGCAGTTGGACTCCAGCTGAACTCAAATGAAAACTAAACTGAATATAAAGGCTCATCTGATTAATTGCATGACATTCAGGAATCTTAAATCTCTAAATATATAAAAAATATTTACAAATAGAAAGAGAAAAGTTTTGCAGCCAGAGTCTGCACTTGACATTATTTAGGAGTAGCATCAACATTATCTAAACTGGGTTTCTCACTGCAGTTCTCTCTCTCTCTCTCTCTCTCTCTCTCTCCCCATGTCTCTCTAACTTTTCTTTCTTTTCCTGGATGCGGTTTAGTAATTGCCTCACCTGGGACATGAACCTTTAGGACTAAAATATTAGAAAGTGTTATCTGCAGCAGTAAACTACATACTACAAGTAAAGCCATATTAAGGGTAACAGTTTTAATTTGCTTTTCTGAAATAAGAAATACAAATATGACTGAATTTCTGCATTGTACATCACTACTACTTAAATGATTTTGCAAGAGAACTTGGCAAAAGAGTCCAGTGTAATATTATTTATTTATTTATTTAACATTTGTTGACCAGGAAAGTCTGACTAGGTTCCACAAAGCCTTTCAGCGGAGGCCCAGGGAGAAATGCTCCAGACGCATGTCTTTAGAACTAGATGCAATATGCAAATCTGCTGATAGTTTCATATTTAGGTTTGCTGTGGTGTGAGTAATATTTAGACAGATTTATGTGTGAACTGACAGTTTACACATTTTGAGTTATATGATAAATTGTTTTAATATCCTTAAAGAAGCAAAATACAAACAGTTTGCAAACTTCTTTATTACAAAAAATGAAAACCAGTGCTTCCATACTAAAGTACTTCAAAAGCACATTAATGGAAATTTTACCTTTGTGTAAGACTCCAATGAAACAGATGTAAATCATTCAAAACATTTGAACATTCCCATATTTTTATGTCAGGCTAAACAGAGGGTGTTGGTAGGGCAACACACTGATTAGGTTTGTGTAAAAACTATAATTTATGCATATGGTGATATAATCTGTGGACACATCGGTGGTGCATGAGGAGTGATTTATTATGTGTCTCAATTTTAAGATGTGCTGATTTTTATTTAGAATGCAAGTTAATAAAGTTTAACATAACATAAAACACGTGCAGGATAACACATCACAGTACAATATAACATAACACAGCATAACATGACAACCATTTTTGAGTGACATCCTAAAAATGAATTATACTTAAAGGAAAACTCCACAATGGAATTAAAAAAAAATGCTTTTTCATTGTTCTTTGTTTTCTGAGCTATTTTAATGTCTCAAAATCACTCCAATTGCTTCTTTTACAATTTTAATGTGTTTCCCTCAAAATGTCAGATGATGTGGCCTGCCCTGATAAACCATATTTTATATATATATATATATATATATATATATATATATATATATATATATATATATATATATATATATACATATATATATAAGATTAAGTGTTTGCATTCAACAGTTTCTTTTCCATTTTAGTTTTCAGAATTATCATTTTTAACACAAGTAATGTTCCCCAAAAGATCAGGTACATCATCTTTAACATATGAATGCATACACACTGATTCAATGCTATGTAAGGGCTACTTTTCCTTTATTTCCTTTATTTTATTTTAACCTCTGGACTAACATTTTTTTTGCCTCCATTTTGTTTTCACCAGCCAGATAATTTCTAGCCACATTACAATACACAGAGCAATACTTTTTGACAAGGAATTACAATAGCTTTTTTGTTTACTCAGTTTATGTTGCCAACAGTTCCTTCTGTTACAGTTTTTATTGACCTGCAACAATACTATGTGACCATATATGGGAGTTTTCTCTGGGAGCTGACTTAATCACAAGTTTGAATAATGCTCAAAATATTAAAAGGCACTACGTAGCCTCAGCAAACCCCTGAATTGCCACTTCCTTTTTGATCCTAGTAACATGTTTATCCTAAATTTCACCATGCATTGTTTGTTAGCACTACACAGTTTTACTACAATTTTGTTGCTTTAACCATGGGTTGCAGAAAATATTTGCTTTTATATTTTATTAACCATTGAATTTGTTGGCTCTTTTTATGTTTTTACTGACAGCTTTACTATACTGAGTGGTCCACTCACTGTACTCAATCATTACATTTTTTTCTGAAGAAGTTCTTGACACTAATAAAGAATGAAAGTGCTCAACACTTGCTCAGCTCAGTTCTTTTCTCCAGGGTGACAGAAGTTTTTATTTTTGTTATTTAAGCTGAAATATATATATATATATATATATATATATATATATATATATATATATATATATATATATATATATATATGAAGCACATGTATACAATAACATATGAGTGTGCGTGTATGTGTGTATAAGAGAGAACTAGAGTATATGCCTGTGTGTGCGTAATTCATGTTCTTTAAAGGAAAACAAATCAAAATGTAGATTGTGTGTATCTGCATGTGTGTCTACACATAAACACACACACACACACACACATATATATATATATATATATATATATATATATATATATATATATATATATATATATCTATATGGGTTTGTATCAGTTCACCTAAAGACCATTTCACTGAAACCCATTTCACTGAGAACAAATCACCTAAAGTTCATTTCACTGAAAGTTCATTTCACCTAAAACATTTTACTGACAAGTAGTATTTAAGGCAAGTCAAAGGTATATATCCTTTCCCCAGTGTAGTGCGATCCTGGTGTTAGTATATATAGTTGGGAGGGTGGTGTGGGTGGCGTATCCCCCTACTTATTTTGCTTTTATTTTGTCTGGTTTTGTTTTACATTATTTGGTAAAAGCCAACTAGGTGGAGGACTATACCAACCACACCCCCCAAAGTGGGGGGCTATGCCCACCAGAACCCCCTAACTATATATACTAACAACAGGATCACACTACAGTGGGGAAAATGACATATACCTTTGAATAACCTTAGAGTACTACTTGTCAGTGAAATGAGTTTTAGATTAAATGAGTTTTAGGTGAAATGAACTTTAGGTGATTTGGTCTCAGAGAAACGAGTTTCAGTGAAATGGTCTTTAGTGTGAAGTGACACAAACCCATATATATATATATATATATATATATATATATATATATACACAAACATATACATATGGTGGATATAAAAAATACTAGTAAAAGATGAAAAAATGCACAAACCACCAAGAAAATTGTCGCACAAGCAGTATGCAGACAATGAGAGCCAATGAGCCCTGAAATATTCCAATGTGTGCTTTAAATCAAGCCAACATGTTCAGTTCAGTACAAGGATGCTTTCTTTATTCCGACAAACAAGAAGGTTTAAGTGCTTTCGTTCCAAAAATAAAAGCAGGAACTTCATCAGATACAAGGAAATTAAGGAAATAAACTGTTTTAAATAGGAAATCTTACATGCCATCACTTCCTGGATTATTGAAAACCACTCCCAAGTCTGAAACAGTCTTCTGGAACAGAAGTCTGAAACACTACACATAAATGTTTCAGCATAAAACAGTATAAATATCAAAATATAAAAATATGTAAAAATACATATAAAAACTGATTGTGCAAATGTCAACACCCTAAACTATGTATTATAAACACAAGAATAAATATGTAGATATTTGTATATATAAAAATGCTTTTAAGATGCTTTCGAAAAAATATATATGTATATAAAAACTTATAAGTAAAATATGCATACAGTTAAAAACCCATTAGGAACAAATGAATAAATTTCATGTACATATACATATAACAGGTATGAAGGCCATTAAGAAAAAAAAAAAACATTTTTGTACCATATCCATATCTAAAGGGAATGTTTCACCTCTCAAGAGCCCTCAATTTAAGCAGACTGCTTATGGAAAGGCTGTCATTTAAGCCTGGACAATGAGTGGCATCAAGTCGTAATTGCCATAGCAACTTGACTTTTTCTAGTAAATATGGCCAGGCTGCCCCCCATTATGTCATTTTTGGACTTCAAGTACGACAAATTTGAACAGGTGATTGTTATACTCACTAATGTGTCTAGCAAGTGCTTTCACTTCACTAGCATCCCTTATATTCCTATGGTGCTCGCTGATTCTATTTTTAAGCTTACGTTCTGTCTTCTCCATATAAAAACATGGGCAAAAGGAACATAAAGCCCAATAGACCACTCTTTCAGTTAAACAACTACACCTCTCAGGTATTTTTATTTCAGTTCTATTAATTTCACATTCACTGACTTCCAAAATGAAAGGGCAAAATTTACATGCCCCACACTTAATCATCTGGCCCTTCCTATAGATTCCATCATTACGTTTAAAAATGTTCTTCAAGTTAGGACCCTTCTTAAAAACACACACAGGTTTTTCTCCTAAGATTTTAAAAAATTCTCTGTCACTACTCAACAAATTCCAATTCTTACACAGAATATCTTTAATAGTGTATGCGTCATTTGAGAAGAGTGTGGTAATTAGTTACTTCAAACCCAGAGGAATGGTACCCCCTATATATTTCCTGGTTATGGACAATTGTTTGTTCATTCACAACAGTGTCCGTGACTGTTTCAGTTATGTTCAACCCAATCAAATCGGGATGGTCAGTATTAGGGGTGCCCAAAATTGGTGCAAAATACCCACATTGTCTTTTCTCACTAACCTCCTTCATGATGTTGTCAATTAAATTGGGGGGACAGCCTCTTCTCAAGAACATTTCCTTCAAGTTAAGGCATTCTCTGGTGAAACCTATCCAAGTTGTCACCATTTGTGCTGCACACACAAATTGCCCCTTAATGACTGCACGTTTCTGAGTGAATGGGTGGCAGCTGTCGGAATGCAGAAAACTATTGGAATAGGTTTCTTTTCTGAAAATTTCAGCTACAAATCTCTGTTGTTCTAGATCTTTCTTTAACAGAACATCAAGATAGGAAATTTTGCATGCATTAACACTATACGTGAACCTCAAAAAGGAGGTTGAGTTGTTAATGTAGTTAATGAATTCAACAATTTGATCTCTAGGGCCTTCCATTAAAATAAGCATGTCATCCCAATACCTCATGTAAGTATGACAGAATCGGAAATATGTTGATTGTTTCAAAGTACATTTTTCCCATTCCAGCATGACAATATTGGCATACAGCCCCTCACATGCTGAACCCATAGCAGCCCCTTGTGTTTTTAAATAATACTGATTGTTGAACAAGATAAAGTTGCTTCTTAGCACCAGATCCAAAATCTGTTTGTACATATTGATTTTGTCCTGGGGTTTTCCCTTAGAAAACAAATAATCACAAAACCATTCCTCTCCAATGGAATGTGGGATGACAGAATATAAATCTACTACATCAGTTGTAATAAATAAAAAGTCGGACCTAAAACAAGTGTTATTGATTTTCCTTAAGAAATCCTAGGAATCAATACATAAGTGGGGTTCATCCAAAAGTAACTTCTTCAGTTCAGTATCCAGACATTTGGCTAAGGGGTGCATGATTGATCCCCAGGCATCAACAGTGGGACACTTGGGTGGTTGTTGAATGTTTTTAATGGAGTTTCAGCAAACCAAACATTGTGGGTGTAATTGGAAATTCTATTGTCAGATAGTGTAGTTCATGGATTGAAATGAGACCACCAATAAATAAGTCCTGGATGTACCCCCTTATTCTACTGTATGTACCATTTTACTCATTTAAGGAACTTTTACAGTAAGTATCTGCCTCCAAGATAGATTTAATTTTGTTTATATAGTCATCAGTTCTCATAATGGCAACCCCACCCCTTTATCTGGTTTCATTATTCTGATGCCATATAGTTGTTTTAAACAATTAAGCTCATCTCTCTCTTCTTTAGTTAAATTACTACTGAAACTATTGTTTCTAAACCTGTTACCCAGATTTATAATATCAAGTTCACAAACTCTCTCAAAGGATGCTAAAATAGGATGGGTGGGGGATTGTAAGAACTGGATACCTTGAGTGGTCGACATACCTGTTCTACCCCTTGAAACAAAACTTGTAAATTCAATTTCCTCACATAAAGTTTAAAATCAACCAGTGTATTCACAGTGTTTAAGTATTGACTAGGAACAAACATAAAACCTTTTGCCAAGAGGTCACAAGTAGTTACTTTCAAGGAAATGTCAGTATAATTGTAAACTTTAAAGTCTCCAGTACTGTTGAGATCAATATGTAAAGTTGGGGAACTTTCCCCTCAAACAATGTCAGGTATAGACTGTGATGAAATATCAGTCTCTATTGTCTCCTCCCCCTCCACGGATGACAGTTGTTTCCCCTGTTCACTCAGCCATTGCCTCTCTGTGCAGGGGCTTGAAAATGATTGTTCTGAAAGTTCTGAAAATTTGTACCCCCCCCCCCACACTGATTCATGAGGTGTCCTGACCATCTTAATTGGGGAAAGTTTTCTTCCCCTAAAAAATGTTCATCCATTGAATCAATTTCAATGTCCATGTTAGTTGCAACTTCATTGGTTTGATGTGGGGGGTTCTTTAGATGACGTTCTTGTTAGGGGGGTGGGGGTGGGTAAGCCACATGATTGGCATAGTCCCTCTCATCCCTGATGAGCTTTTTATTTTTTCTGTGTTTGATAACAGTCATTTGTTCATCAATAGAACTGAAAATCCTGCTGTAGTCAAACCTGTTAGTGCTGAACCCAGGGCCATTAGTAATAAGTTCATCCAAAGTCTTTACTCCTGACTCAGTTCAACAATACTCATTTTATTATGTTTTACCACCATTTCCATGTATTCTAGACCCTATGTATCAAAAAAGGCCAAATGTTTATTATGGAAACCAGAATTAGCAACTAGCCAGTTGGGAAACACCAGACACGCAGACCTTTGGGAACTATTTTTAACTTAATGCACTCACTAAGGTATGCATTGTCCATTTGTAATTTTTTAATTTTCAGTAAAATATGATCTAAATCAGAAAGTTGGTCATTAAGAGACTCAGTAAGTGTACTCCGGTTCTGATTAAATCATTAATTACTTTTAAGCCATTCCAACAGATTATGTTTGTTGTTATCACTTAACATTATTAGAGATAGTGCTTGTTGCAGTTCCATTTGCATTCATAATGGCCCCTGTGGTGTTTAATGAAGGTCCGAAACTCAGATGTGCTGCCAAAATGCTGTTGTTAATATTCAGGTTTCCGATGCCCTCAGTAGATGTACATTGTGTAGATGTACTTGGAAAAGGGTGAAGTGACATCTGCGAAAGTGAAAATTGCTCCAGGCATTCCATTCGTTGATTCAGCTGCTGGATGAGAACAGTAAGCTCACCCAAACTGCTTCGAATTTGCGCAGATTCATTTTCATGATTGGAATCCAGTCCAGGGTTTTGTTGCTCCGCCTCCATCTGCTGTGACAATCCAAAATGCTAGTAAAAGACGAAAAAATGCACAAACCACCAAGAAAATCATCGCACAAGCAGTATGCAGACAATGAGATTGATTTTTTCGAGTAAATATGGCCAGGCTGCCCCCCATTATGTCTTTTTTGGACTTCAAGTACTACAAATTTGAACAGGTGATTGTTGTACTCACTAATGTGTCTAGCAAGTGCTTTCACTTCACTAGCATCCCTTATATTCCTATGGTGCTCGCTGATCCTATTTTTAAGCTTACGTTCTATCTTCCTCATATAAAAACATGGGCAAAAGGAACATAAAGCCCAATAGACCACTCTTTCAGTTAAACAACTACACCTCTCAGGTATTTTTATTTTAGTTCTATTAATTTCACATTCACTGACTTTCAAAATGAAAGGGCAAAATTTACATGCCCTGCACTTAATCATCTGACCCTTCCTATAGATTCCATCATTACGTTTGAAAATTTTCTTCAAGTTAGGACCCTTCTTAAAAACACACACAGGTTTTTTTCCTAAGATTTAAAAAAAATTCTCTGTCGCTACTCAACAAATTCCTATTCTTACACAGAATATCTTTAATAGTGTATGCGTCATTTGAGAAAGCTGAAAAACTTGTGTGGTAATTAGTTACTTCAGACCCAGAGGAATGGTGCCCCCTATATATTTCCTGGTTATGCATAATTGTTTGTTCATTCACAACAGTGTCCGTGACTGTTTCAGTTATGTTCAACCCAGTCAAATCGGGATGGTCAGTATTAGGGGTGCCCAAAATTGGTGCAAAACACCCACATTGTCTTTTCTCACTAACCTCCTTCATGATGTTGTCAATTAAATTGGGGGGATAACCTCTTCTCAAGAACATTTCCTTCAAGTTAAGGAATTCTCTGGTGAAACCTATCCAAGTTGTCACCATTCGTGCTGCACACACAAATTGCCCCTTAATGACTGCACGTTTCTGAGTGAATGGGTGGCAGCTGTCGAAATGCAGAAAACTATTGGATTAGGTTTCTTTTCTAAAACTTTCAGCTACAAATCTCTGTTGTTTCAGATCTTTAACCTGTACAATTCAATTGAAAAACAAACAAAAACGTTAGGGGAAAAAATATAAAAAATAAAAAACGTACAATAAGCTGGTTGCATAAGTGTGCCATGATCATTTATTGTTCACCTTCATCTATTTATCTAAATAATGCCAGCTTAACTATTAGTTCTTCCAAACTGGCCACCTTCTAGTCTAGGCTTCTTACACTAATTAATGCCACTGCAACTTCACAAAAATTTTATACCCTTTTCAGCTGGTCCTCACTGTCCCTGTTATCATTCTTCTTGTCCGTACATCTTCCATCTGTCCAGCTCATATCACCTACTTCTTCTTTTATTTAACCTCACTAGTTCTGTCCACTCCGTTACCTCTCATAGAAGAAGGCTCTGAAACAAGTGATGAAGAAGTCATAAATAGTAAAAGAAAAAAAAAACACAATTCTATTGGTAAAAGGGTAAAAGACAGAAAAAGTACAAAAGAAAAAAGAAAGAAAATGTTTGGAAATAATATATACAGCCAGGTGTTTGTGGTTGGTATAAAAGTTAATGTTTTAGTCCCACCTTTGGAAGGGAAATGAGCTAGGCTTAAAATGGCCATTAAGACAGCTAGTCTAGTAATTAGGACTGTTTTCTGTAAATGTGAATAGTATTGAGAATATAGTAAGAAGAATGTGGAATTAAGAGTAGTGTAATACATGGGATGTAGATGAAATTGTATTAGAAGACACAAGATTTTTAACAAATAAAGAAAGATTACAAATAGAGAAACTATTGGGAGTAAAGATGATCTGGAAGTTGAGAAATGAGAGATGATCTGGAATAGCTATATTCTGTACATAAGATACAGTAAAGATGTTATATGTAACTTTAGCAAAAATGGTTAGATTAACCATTGTAGATTTAAAGTAGAAAGAACAAGTATATAAAGTTATAACATTAAAAGCAGGGAAAAACAATAAAATTAATAGAGATTTGAATGAGTATGCGAATGGGACGGCATACCCAAAACCAACAGGCTCACAACATAGATGTAAATATAACAATAATAACAAAAATCTTTCCACAAACAATCATGACTCTAACCATGAACTGGTGAACGATGTTGAAGTGTGACAACATGAAGCAACTTTGGATTATAACACTGAATACCCTGCATTAAGAAGGCTGGAGACAATCTGATTCTAATGCTAGGCAAGCAACACAAGCGGGTTTTCAGAGAGCCAGGCCCAGGAGCAAGAATTGGAGGACATAACTTTAGTTTCTGATTCCCTGTATGATGTTGTAGACCACGGGTGTTTAGATCTTACAGTTCAAAATGATCATGGAAGCCATTTATGCAATGAGAATCTGTCTGATGAATGCATTATTGTTTTGAATGAGCAAAAAGATTTTAATGTATATAATTTTTCACATGTGAATATCAGTATTGATGTTGCAAATTTATTAGCTAAAGGAATGACATTTGTTCCAACTAATGCATCTAATTTTACTGACATCATGATTGATTTAAAGTTGCATTTAAGGAAATTGAATATTTCTTTATTACACCGAAACAATGTCTACAATAATGGTGCTAGGAACAAATATAGCATTAGTTCCACCTTTAACCCACCCCTCCATCCAAGTTTAGTGATGTATGAAAAACTATGTAAACTAGATTTAAAGAACTTGCATTCACACAAAAATTGGTTTCACAATGCTAATATGAATTTAAATGAGCATGAGTGGAAGCTTATAGATAGTTTACAAAAAGAAAAAATAAGGATTATGAAACCAGATAAGGGGGGGTGCTGCAGTCATCATGAGTTTGGATACGTATAGTGATAAAATTAATGAATTGTTAGACACAGGTGCATATGATGAGATTTCATTGAATGAATTTAATGGAACATATAGAAGGATCCAGATTCAGTTAAGTGATATTTTGTTTGAAAAAAGGATTGACATTCAATTATATAATTATTTAAACATATTAACACCTAGAATACCCATCTTTTTCGGAATCCCCAAAATACAGAAAAATATTAGTCATCCCCCTATGAGGGCTTTAGTGGACGGAAGGGATTCCATAACTTTAGCTTGCACACAATATTTAGATTACGCATTAAAGAAAATACTAAAGAAAGAACTTCAGATTTGCAAAGATTCATGGACTTTTTTGGCTTTCCTAAACAAAATACAATATAAGCAGAATGATATAGTGGTGACCATAGATGTTAGTGACCTTTACACAGTCATTCCACAGGACACAGGATTAGAATGGGTTAATGAAATATTAATAGAACACAGGATCCCCCATGATACCACTACCCTTATTATGGAATTACTAGAGTTGGTACTTAGCAACATCTACATCACATTTAACAAGTATTACTTGTAGAAAAAGGGAATAGCCATGGGCTCATCTTGTGGTGGAGCATATGCTAACACTGTTATGACATATTGGGAAAAGCGGTTTATTTTTAAGTCTTGACACAATAGCCAAATTAGAACATACCACAGATTCCTGGATGACATATGTCTTATATGGAAAGGGTTGTTGGTTCTATTGGAAGAATTCCTGGAATATATAAATAATATAATTATGTTCCTTAAATTTACTTGGAATGTTAATCAAAATTCCATGAACTATTTGGATATCCATTTATCCAGAAATGAAGTTAATAAGAGATATGTCACCACCATTTGCAGGAAAGAGACATTTTCCAACTGTTTCCTGCATTACAGTAGTTCCTATCCACAGCATCAAAAAAGATCAGTGGTGAAGGAACATTTGGTAAGGGCAGCTCAAATGGTCACTAGACAAGAGGATTTTATTCGAGTGTAATACTTTACGCTCGATGTTCCTTAAAAAAGCATACCTCTCAGAATTAATTGATGATTTGATTCAGGAAGTTACGAGAAAAATAATGAATGGGTATTTCAAGCCCATCCTGGGTGGGGATGGTTACCACACAGGATCAGTAGGAGATGGGTTTGAAACTCCCATGGTAGAATCCAGTATTAACATGGGCTCAGATAAGCATCATAATGAACAGGACTCTGATTTCTCAAAAGCATTAATTATCACTTTTACTGAGGACTTCAAAGTCTTGAGATCTGTTTTTGAGAAGAATTGGCCCATTTTAATAGATGATTCCAACATTAGGAAAGAAGTAGGCGAAGGACCGGTTATTATATATAGAAAAGGAATCAACGTTAAGGATTTGTTCAAGGAGAGACAGTTCATCAATGGTAATGGCATATATGGTAAGTTTAAACATGCGGCAGGTGCATGGTGCCACAAAATAGTAGTAGCAGATAAATTTGTGGTAAGAAATTTTACATACCAAATAAAAGGGAAATATAACTGCAAATCCAAAGCAGTGATATATCTAGCCAAGTGTGATTCATGCCCAGCATTTTACACTGGCAAAATGGAGAAAAGGTTTTGCCAAAGAATTTATGAATATGAATATGCCATTAAGAAGGCACAATTTGAATAATGCTTAACCAAACATGTCAGTGACAATTTAGAACATCAGTTTATTTTTTTAGCAATTGACCAAGTGAACATAAATGACAGAAAACCGTGGGGTCTGTTTTTAGAACTTAGAGAACATAGGTGGCAAATCCAGTTGCAAGCTGACAGTTGGCCAGGGATTAACGAGGGTAGCTCTATTACACCAGTTTTAAAATTAAAAGCACTGGAAAGGAAAAAGCGGCAGTGCAGTACATTAAGTACATCAAATACATAAGACATAATGAAATGATAAAGTATGTCACAACAGTTCATAGAAAATTTTAAGTGCTGCTTTGCATTTGTAAATGCACACAGTTTTCTTTGTTATTTTGCTGTATTTGTTTTTTTAATTTTCATATATGGCATTTGTTTTACGCAGGCAATAGTGGCTTTGTTTTGATTTTTTGAAATTATTTTATCAAGTAACAAGGAACTATTTGGGTATTTGAGGAAGTGATGTTTAAAATATGGTGTCTGATGAAGTTTAATACTTTATTAAATGAAAGCACTAACCAGTGATTTTAATTGTTCACTAATAAAGTGATTCTACTTTTCATTTTGAGTTTTATTTTCCAGGATATTATTGGAGTGTATTTGGGGTCCAGTTTATAGCCTTTGTTGGTTTAGTATAACATTATATGTTTATACTAATTGTAAAGAAAGGGAAAGTTTATTTCATTAAATTTTAGAGTTAATTAAATTATGTAGTGATAGATATGAATATTTTAATAGCATGAGACTTCAATTTTGATTTAAGAGGCAAATGTAAATAGAAAGGAAATGATTTAAGAAGAAAGTTAGAAGTTATAAAATATGGTAAGTTAAAACTTTGGGACAAATAAATCATGGACACACAAAAGGGGTATGTATAGAACTGAAAAAGATTATTTTTTCTGAGTTGCAAGCCAAAAGCAGTGGTCTGTGGCTGACCAAGTTTAGACATGACTGCAAGCTGGGCGCTGTCTTAAATTTCCCTAGTGATGTGAACATCTTCCAAAAGGGCCTTACCCAAACTAATGACTGGTGCCAGAAGCCTGGCTTCAAACTAAATGCCAGGAAATGCATCAATATCCCTTTTGGGGAAAATGGTACCCCACTAATTATCAAATTTATAACAATGTACTAAGCATGCAATCAGTCATGAGGAACTTGGGCACCCAGGCTGATAGCAACCT
>NC_056739.1:337142447-337277638 GCF_019279795.1 Protopterus annectens
TTTTTTTTTTTGACATTTGAAGTTTTAACACTTTGAACATTCAAGTTCGACCTTAAGCGATTCGAAGTTGCCAGACTTCGGCAATATGATATAGACCCTTAATCCCAAGCTGACTCACAAGAAGCAATTTTCAGGCCTTCCAGTGACTGGTAAGCTCTAGGAAGTCTAAAGAATAGTGTTCACTGCTGCTTTGCTCACCAGAAACTAGATTCAGTAATCTTGTATCAAATATCTTTTAGTTTCCACACTCTTAGAATAGAATATCCCACCAAGTGGTTATTCGTGGGCTTGTACTATCTTGCAGCCAGGCTCGCATGTGCAGTAGCACTATTGTGGTGTCTTATTAAAAAAAACTGCCTTCTCGAGTGCAGCAGGTAAGTGCTGATGGTGGGGGTTGGGGATAGTAATGGTTGGTTTCTGTCGCTGGTGGCTGTGGTATCTGTGTGGGGTTTGTCTGGATGGTTTTCATTGGTGGTTAGTGTTGGCTTTGTGGGGTTTGAATGGATGGTTTCTGTTCCCTGGTGGTTAGTGGCTTCTTTGAGAGGTTGTGTGAATGGTTTTGGTTCCCTGGCATCCAGTTATGGCTTTGTGAGGTTTGTGTGCATAGTTTGGTTTCCTGGTGTCTAATGGTGGCTTTGTGAGGTTTGTATGGATGGTTTTGGTTCCCTGGTGGTTAGTGTCAGCTTTGAGAGGTTTTTGGGTGGTTCTGTTGTTTTTTTCCTTACCTGGTGACTAGTCGTGGCTTTGGGAGGTTTGTGTGATGTTTTTTGTGCCCTGGTGGCTAGTGGTATGTCCCCAGGTCTTGGTGGAGCATTCTCAGCTCTTTTGGATGCTTTCTCCCTGGTGGTTAGTGGTTTCTGGGCTGCAGGTAAGCTGTGCGGCTTTCTGCATTTGAGCGGATAGTGCGCATGCGCAATAGTGTCGACAATCATGGATTGCCTTTATTATATAAATAAATAAATAAATAAAAAAATAAACAGCAGAAGAGTATACATGTGAAATAGCTAGTCTGTATGGGCAGGCAGGGAGATCAGGCTAGGCTCTTCAGGTAAGTAGTATTTGGGGTGTATTATAGTTAGTATTTAGTGTGTGTGTGTATATATATATATATATATATATATATATATATATACATATATATATATATATATATATATATATATATATATCTATATATATATATATATATATATATATATATATATATATATATATATATATCTCTATATGCATATATATATATATATATATATATATATATATATATATATATGTTTTTGTTGTTTGTCTTTCGGCTTTTCCCAGTTAGGGGTCGCCACAGTGGAACTCCGGTCAGCTAATGATTGGCAGTTGGTTTTCATGGTGTCGAGTTGCCAGTCCGACGCCCAACCTTCCATGACGGCACACCCATTCAATGCATGTCTTTTGAACGCCCACTCGACCGCAGGGAGGATATGTAGACTCCACACAGAAGGCACTCTCAACCCAAGCCGAGAATCAAACGGGAGAACCTCTTCCTATGAGGCAACAACACCACCACTGCGCCACTGCGGCAGTATATATATATATATATATATATATATATATATATATATATATATATATATATATATATATATATATATATATATATATATATATATATATATATATATATATATATATATATATATATATCCTATATGTATAATGAATATATAGTAGATTAGATGGCATAGTCTGGGGTGACTGGCATTAGATGGTAGAAGTAACTAGCTGTTAGATGCATGGGATTGCAGTGACATGCAGAGGTGCATGGTTCAAGTCCCAAGACAGTCAATTTTTTTTTCCCTAGGCTGACTTACAGAAGGTAGGTAGGGGATTAAGTAGTTAAGGGTAATGGTTTAGGAGAGATGACAGGCATAAGGATTTTAGGAATTGCATGCTATTTGTTTGCAGGTATGTTGGTGCCAGCATGCATTTCTTTAAAAGGTTGTTTTAACAACAATTTCTCTTGTTTCTTTAGGTTATCATGGCTGAAGGGTTGAGACAGAGGTGGGCCAATATTATGGCACAGGCTGAGGACCTCTTCAAGGACATTTCTACTGAAGTTCCATCAACTAGTACTCAGGATCTGAAATCTCGGCGGAAGAGGCAGACGGTGGCTACAACTCGGGGTCGAGGGTGTAGAAAGCCAGACACTCAGCATAGGAGGATGTGGCAATGGAGGTTGGGATGTCGCTGGTGGTCCCTTCATCTTATGCAGGTAATTATCAGGTCTGATGGGGAGTGAGGATATAGCTGCAGCTACTGGTGGGGCATCAGGGTGCAGTGAGGGGGTCCAAGGTGAGCTAGCAGGTAGGGGTTTAGAGGCATTGGCTGATTGTGAAGGGGTTTTTGATATTACTCTATCATTGCTTGATCCAGATTTGGGGTTTGACTTGGATGTTGTGGGGTCTGATTTTGTGTCACGGCTGGGAGATTGGTTGGCGAAACAGGCCTTACATCAGAAGGGGCTCCCATTGTTTTGACTCCCCACATATCTTTGGTGGTGAAGGAGAAGATTTGGAAAGGGGAATTCTTTGATATTTTTGAATTGCTTGATGTTGATGGGGTGCATCAGTTGATAGAGGCAGAGTCGGCTAATGGGAAGGACCTTTTGGTGGCATTGGCAGCCATAGGTTGCATAAGGGTAGGTAGGTTTAGGCCCAGGTCATGGGATAACTGGGTCCTTGGTTTTATATACTACATGGCAGTTTGGTTGGAGAGGGATAATTTGCTGGCTCTTCCTCTTCTGGCCTATTTTTTGATTATCAGGGAAGCACAGAGGTTGCGGCCAGGCTATGCATGGTTTTGGTATGATCAGAAGTTTCATAAGCAGAAAGCGGTGGATAAATCCATGTGGTGAGAGGCTAGACACCCGGACATTTGGTTTTCTACCATGATGGAAATGGGTGCAGGGAGTAGTAGATTGGCTCAGCCATCAGAGGGGGGTGCTGGGATATGTTGGGTGTTTAATGCGGGGAAGTGTTCTTGGGTAGATTTTCCCATATTTGCTCTAGGTGTATGAGAGCTCATGCTGTTACATTATTGGGGGTAGACATCTTATTCTGCTGGTCCTAGAGGTTGGGTTGGTTATCGCCTGGCATGGGTAGGTGGGTGAGGCCAGGGTACCTTTCGGGGGCAAAGAGGGCATCCTTTCATGGAGTTAGGGGGTGACTGGGGGACTCATTCCCCTATTAAGGTCCAGGTTTTGGAGTGGTCACGTATTCATCATTGGATGATGCAGTCCAAATTATCAGGAGTTTTGTGGATCCTTGGTTAGTTAAAGTAGATATTGAGTCAGCATTTCATTTGTTGCCGGTGCGGGAGGAGGATTGGCCTTTGTTGGGCATGGTGGTTGGGGAAAATTTTTATTTTGACACTGCTATGCCTATGGGATGTGCAGTGGCATGTTCCACATTTGAAAAATTTAGTTCAGCACTCCATTGGATTTGGCAGCAGAGGGTGGAGGATCAGCAGACAGTCCACTATTTAGATGATTTTTTTTTTTGTTGGTGGGTGATGGCCGGGATAAGGAGCAGGCAGCTTTGCGTGAGTTTGTGGGGATGTGTGAGTCCCTCAGAGTTCCTTTGGCTAAGCACAAGTTAGAGGGCCCTGCAAAGGTGTTGGATTTTTGGGCTTGTCAGTAGATGTAGGACAAGGCCCGTTTTGTTTACCATGGGACAAGTTGGTTCAGCTGCAAGAGACAATCTTTTGGGTTAAGTCCAAGTCCAAGGTTTGTGTGCAAGAGGTTATGAAATTTCTGGGTTTGATGAATTTTGCTTGTAGGGCTGTGCATCCAGGGTGCATGTTTTGCCAGTCTGTGGGATTTCTGTTGAAAGGATGGAGAAGTAAGCACCCCCGAGTGTGGATCACTAAGCTAGTGCAAGAGGATTTAGAGGTGTGGATGAAATTTTTGGAACTGTTTAATGGGATTTCATTCTGGCAGTTGGATTGGGTAGAGCAATGGGAGATACAGTTGTTTACTAATGCAGCTGGGGTTCTGGGCATGGGAGCTTACTTTGTAGGCCAATGGTTTTCAGCCCCTTGGCTGGAGCATTGGTCAGAAGAGTGGAAATGGGATGTCACCTTTTTGGAACTGATGCCTATTTGGGTGGCTTTGGTGGTTTGGCAGGATCATTTAAAAGGTAGGAGGGTTTTTTTTATTCGGATAATACTGTGGTGGTGAGAGTATTGCAGGTTAAGATGGCTAAATCTCCTCATTTGTTACTTGTTCTCAGGAAACTGGTATTGCAGAGTTTGATGATTAACTTTTCCTTCACAGCATTGAATGTGCCTGGGGTTAAGAATGAGATAGCTGAAAGCTTGTCTCGTTTTCAGTTTTGCAGGTTTTGGCAGGTGGCCCCAACAGCGGCATTGCATCCGGCAATCATTCTGGAGGACATTTGGCAGATTGGTCCATAGTAATTGGCAGGTTGGTGCAGCAGTCATGGGCAGTGTCTATGAGAAGTGCTTACGGTAGGGCTTTATTTCATTTTGACCAGTTCTTGAGGCAGTTACCAGATGAGGAGTGTCAGTGGTCAGAGGTTTAGTTATTGAGTTACTTGGCCATATTGAGGGAACAGGGCAGGGTGGTTAGGACAGTGAGGGTGGTGTTGGCAGCCATTGCTGCTTTTACTTGTTTGGCTGGATTGCAGGATTGGGCTAGGTCCTGGGTGGTGAGTCGATTATTAAAGGATTGTAGCAGAGTTAAAGATGGGGTCGTAGATAGGAGATGGCCGGTGACGAAGGAGATCTTAAGCAGGTTGCTACAGGGTTTAGGTAAGGTGTGTGGATCCTTGGAGGAGTATGTGGTATGGAGCATGGTCTGTGTGTGGATGTATTGTCTAGCATTTAGAGTGTCCAAGTTATTGGGTTCATTACTATGGGAGGATGTGTTGATGTCCCCTAGGGCGGTGCACATTCGGCTGTGGTTTTCAAAGATGGATCAGGAGAGACATGGGGCCCTGATTGTATTGGAAGCAACTGAGGTACATTAGAGATGCCCTGTTGTGTGGGGGAAGAGACTGTGGGTGCTTTAGAGGGGTACAGTGCAAGGTTTGGTTTTTACTTCATTAGGAGGTAAAGGCTTGACAGGTGAGCAACTGAATTTGATTATGAGGAGGGCTCTTTGTAGTGTTGGTTTAGAAGGGGATAAGTTTTCTTCTCATTCTTTAAGGATGGGTAGGGCTTCAGTCTTAGCAAAGGAAGGAAGTTCTATAGAAGTCATTAAGAGGGTGGGAAGGTGGTCTTCCAATGCCTTTTTGTCTTGGGCAGCTAGGCGTGCAGCAATTAGATGCGATGGAATAAATTTGGGGCTGGACCGTTTTGGATGGAAGATCATCTGGCATGGTGTTAGAGGGTTGATGTGGAGCAGGATATTACAGGTATTTATTGGGTTACAGAGTCAATGGGGGTTGCCGAAGTTGTTGTTGATTCATTTAGGGAGGAATGATTTAGGTAAGGTTCTGAAAAGGCAGTTGGTACATCTTATTTGTGAGGATGTGCTAGCATTGAGGAGGATGTATCCATCATTGGTTTTGATATGGTCTGAGATTTTTCCCGGTTGGTGTGAAGTGAAGAGAGGCAAGGAATTTTGTGGCAGTGGAGGGGGCTAGGAGGTATATTAATTTTACATTGGCAAAATGCTTGAAGGACATTGGGGTGCATATGATACGGCATGTGGAGTTTGAAAGCAGGGACCCTGTATGGTATAGGTCAGATGGAGTTAATCTCAATGAATTTGGGCTTGATTTATTTAATCTGAACCTGGGCATGAAGGTGGAGGATCTATTGAAAATTGGTATGGTCTGAGGGGCAACAGCCCTTTGGGCTGGTGGGCAGAGAAGAGGGTCAGGCTTGACCCTCTTCTGTTCCCCTCAGTAGGATATTTGGAATTGATGGAGGATGACTTGGAATGGAATTATGAATTGGTGATATTAAGGTGAGCGGGAACACTGCCTTCAGAATACTTTTATAAGTGAGCAAGTGGGGGACGCTGCTTATCCAAGGGTGAGTGGGTGTGCTGCCCTTATGTTTACTATCCTATTTGTTGCAATGTTGAATTTGTGTGGCTCAATAAAATTTTGATGTTTGTTATTCATTTTTATTACAATAAAGGTCATCAGGTGTCTTTGGTTGTCTGTGTTGATTTATTAGGACCTTGACAAGTATGATATTTCTGTGGAGAAATAACTGCAAACTTCAAACACAAAAAAAGAAAAAGAAAGCACTATTGCTCATAGTCTTGTAGGCATGCACTTCATTTTCAACCTAAGTGACCTTTGAGTGGGTTAGCTGAGCAGCACATAAAAACATTTGTGACTTTTGGTACCCCAATCAAGTGGACTAATACTACATATCCCAGTGATGAATTTGTGATTCACCCACCTAGCCATGACTGAGTCTAGAGAATGCTGTATAAATTACTTTCAAGAATCTTAACTATGTACCATTCTAAATATTATCAGAAATAACCTGCATTAGTCAAGTTGTTTTATATCACATATACATAGATACATTTGAGATTACCTATACACTGCTGAGACTTGACTCAAGTGTTGCCAGAGTATTTGTATACCTGATATTCAGGTAGAGTCTGTTCCAAAATCATGGATGGTAAGGAGTTACGTATTTGTCATGCAAGCAGATGTAGTTAATATGCTGATGTCAGTCTACCTTTCTGTGCTGGTAGTCATAATGCCACCACTTGTATGGAGGTGAAGGAGATCAAAAACAGCAGGATCTTACCTAGAAAGAAAAGATAGGCATAGGTCACCAAGAGCGAGCTTGTATGAAACAGGCTATATTTGTAAGGACTTTTAGTGTGTAATGGTGCTTAGAGAGCTTAGGAATATCTGTGACCTTTCAGGGTGGACAAAGTTATTAGAGAGGTACATGAGAAAATGGGCATTACATTCAATGACAGGTATTATAAGGGATGCATATAGAGGAGCTATCATTTATATGGCCTGAAGGAGATACTTCTAGAGCTTAACTGTGCTAAGTGGAATTATTTCCTATAGAAAACCAAAATCCAGTGATTAAACATTTGCTTATTGTCAGCATATGCATCCAAATGTTAACAACTTTATCAGCTCTGAGAGGACTATCCTAGATTTGGGGGCCAGAAGAGGTGGGGTCCAAGACACAGCCATGTGAGGGGGCAACATTTAAGACATTTTTTGAGTGAAAGAAATTCAGCCCACAAACTAGACCTGTTAATAATCCTGCGAATGGCATAAAGGTCACTGTTTAGCTGGACGAGTTCTTCAATATTGCCTGTATGAGGTATGGTGTTAATACTTTAGCCAGGTCCAGATATGCAATATGGGCAGTTTGTCCTTCTGTTTTGTGTCAGCAAACTTCCAAAACTCTGAATTCAGCTTGTAGAAATTACTTTTAGCAAACTTCAGACTACGTTATCAAGCTCTTCCTACACCTTTGAAATAATATATATATATATATATATATATATATATATATATATATATATATATATATATATATATATATATATATATATATATATATATGCATACTCTTGAGGTCATTCGGCAGTGGAGTAAAGCTGAAAATTCCACTGTCACAAAATGTATTTTCATTGAGTTGCCTTTGCAGTAATGGTGTTCACTGAAACAGTAGCCTCTTGTCACATTTCCAAGCAGAGAAGATCAAACTTTCTCAATGCCAAACTGATAAGGATCCAGGATGTGAAGACTGGCAACATTCTTATTTTTGAACTCTGCAACGATGCATTTCATAACCTTGCACATATTACTGATGAAGAGTACTGCCTATAGTTACCGGGGTCTGATGAAATTCCAGATTTGGAACAAAAGTACTTCAAAAATTTCAAATAAACAGTGACTATAAAGAACTTTTTTGTTTGTTTGTATTTTTAGTTAACAAATAATAGTTACCAGGGTTAATAGAAAGTCCACCCTTCTACAGTACCAGCACTACTATTCACATTCTCCATGTTTTGAGAAAATAAATAGGAATGAGGCCTAATTTGAAGAGTTCAGTCGGAGCTCAGATACATCCTTTTATAGTGGCTACAAGACAGCTGGGGATGTGATCATGAGGCAGTCAGCTTGTGTTTTATCTTCTGAACATGGCTGACAAGACTAGATCTAGAGAGATTTTTGGAGGGGGTTCACTAGTAGATGATGGAACTGAGTGGGCAAAAATACAACTGTATTTGTCAAGTAGGATGTTGGCTATGGCTTCAGGAACCAAGGAAGCAATAATATTTAGTAGCAGCTCAGAGCAACTCTGTGATTTACTTCCAATTTCCTAATATAGCTACACAATGTCTTATCATTGTCTTTAGTGATGATGGCAACCTTAAGTTCATAAGTACTGTACTTTTACTGGTTTTCACTGAAGTCTTTTTCTCAACTTGATTTTAAGTAATGTTTATACCTACCAGTGGAAACGTATTAAAAAGAGTTAATCTCTTCCTTTTACTGGAAAGATTGTTGATACCAAGCTCTACCATATGGACTTGATTTCAGACTTGCCATTGCTATTTTGATGAATGGGTAAATGTTCTTCTCTAGAAAAAAAGTACAAGTGGAAGAAATGTAATATGGCTTTATCTTGGGGGAGTTGATATGAGCTGTGGCACAACAATTTTGCAAATATGGAATTTATTTAATCTCTGCATAATTATATTAAAAAGGTAAAGTTTTGATAAAGGGAGAAGCACCACAGCTAGCTTTGCTGGTGCTTGTCTACTTTTTATCCCATTTGTGAATTGAAGTAAATGACTGAATGTCTCCTTATATTTTATGTAACGTATGAGCTTTGGTCACCATCCTAAAACGGCAGGCTGACTGCTGGTTGAAGCACTGGCTGCAACAGTCAGGGCAGTCCTATAATAAAATGACAATCACCCAGTGGACCAAACAAAAGGCACATACAAAACTTTTATTTCTCTAGCGCTTCAGTGTGACCACCTTCCAGGAGTCAGGGCAGTCCTACCCGTTATTCTGCCTTTTATTATTATTTTCATTTTGCGAACACTTTAGAAGCAAACATACAAGTTTGCAGGTGTAGCTAAGCAAAATACTAAGTGAAGGAATGTGAGTCAGCTTAATATTTTTTAGATATTTTAAATCTGGAAGACCTGACTAATCATCATGACTACCAGACACTTGCTTGTGAGTCCATTGCAAGACAGATGTCACTCTGTGCATGTACTCTGCTATAGTCTAGATGGGCTTGTTGAAGTCAGCTAGGCTAGTAAACCAAGTCAATTAATTTATTGCAATTTTTGTGGGATTATAGTCAGGCATAGACTCTTAACATCCCAATATATCTTTACAACCAAACTGAAAGAGAACATACAGAGATAAATAAGCTTTTCATGTAGCTTCCTAGAAGAAAAAAAACGTATGTCCGACGTGCATAACGCCAAAAGTGTGGCTGCAAAAAATGACAATGCCGATTCACCATGTGTTTGAATAGCAAATAAGTGAATGCTTTTTTGCCATTCAAACACATGGATCAAATGTCGGAAATAGCTTTCCAGCGAAACCTTTTTCGACATTGGATCCTTTGAAGTTCTCCATATTTCAGTAATACGGGTTGCACAACAGGACGATTGCACATACCATGTGCGACAAAACAAAGATAAACACACACATATATATATATATATATATATATATATATATATATATATATATATATATCTATTGGGTCCCCTTCACATGGTTGACATTTCACAATGTCAACATTCATATGGTTGAGACCATATGATCAACATTTGAAATGTCAACCATGGGGAACCAGCATCTCTGTACAGTGCAGAATGGAAAGATTTCCATTTCCGCACTGTAGTGCGATCTCAGAGTTGGTATATTAAAGTTACGGGGGGTGCGGTGGGTGGAGCCCCCATGGGGGTGTAGGGGGGGCATAGCCCCCCTGCTGGCATGGTTAAAGTTAGTTTTTTTTTTCTTTTTTTTTTTGTCTGCTTGTATGTTTGACATTTCAAATGTCGATCATAAGGTCTCGGCCATATGGGTTTCAACATTGTGAAATGCCGATCATATCAAGTAGACCTATGTATGAGTCTAGGACTTTTGATCAAAAGTCCAAAACCCAAATGGCCGGGCATACTTACGCGAAAGTGCTTTTCACCGAAGAAGCACTTTCGCATAAGTATGCCTGTTGCCGAGGCCGTACTATGGTGCAGATAAGGGAAAATTCCCTTTTCCCTACTGTAGTGCAGTCTCAGAGGGAGAATATTAAAGTTGGGGGGCTGTGGGGGCCACAGCCCCCCACATGGAGGGTGCAGGGGGCAAAGCCCCCTGCTAAAACATTAATGTAGTGGTTTTTTTTTTTTTTTTTTGTATGAACACGGTTTAACAACAGCGCTTTTTCAATAAAAGCACTTTTGTTAAAGTGTGTTTGGTGGTTATGGATTCGGACGTTTGATCATTAAATCAAACGTCCTAGATCTATATATATATAAATATATATATATATATATATATATATATATATATATACATGGATCCCATCCTAATCCCTGAAATTACAGTTCTCAGAAACTCAGTTAGCCAAGACCACTTCTCCAAAACTACACTACTCCGAAATGGCAACTACACAAAACCCCCATGTGTGGGGCTGCACCTCCCACACACCCTGCAAATTATATATACCAACTCCGAGATCACACTGAAGTGACAACAAATTGCACACCTACCTGCATGAAAGCAGACATTTTGCGGGCATGAAGATTAGTAAAGTGTCGTTTCAGAATTCTGTAGTTTTAGAGAACTGGTCTTGGCTATCTGAGTTTTGGAGAACTGTAATTTTGGCGATTAGGATTGGATATATATATATATATATATATATATATATATATATATATATATATATATTTATTTATTTATTTTACATTTGTTGACCGGGCTAGTCTTATTGGATATATGTCCGTTTTCAATAGAGGCCCGAGGAGAAAAGCTTCGAGAAAGAAACAGTTAATGCACAATGCAGAAAGATACCTAAACAATCACAATACTATTAGAAAATTATACAATCATGTACATTTGATTTTAAGCAGCAGTAAGCAAATTAGGGTAACACTATGATGTTAGATAACTATACATTCAAAAACAATTTGATAGCTATACATTCATGTACAACTTATTTCAGCAGCAATAAGCAGGATAGGGTAACATTCTGAAGATTATTGTTTATATATATCAGTATAACTGTATATATATATATATATATATATATATATATATATATATATATATATATATATATATATATATATATGCCTTCAGCTTCCTAAGAGAATTGAAAAGTCCATTTCTATACTGCACTCTGTATTGTAAAGCGAAAGACACAAATGTTTCCAGCATTGCGCAATACTCAGAAGGTGGATGTATAGTTCCAAAGTTCCATAAATATATACAGTGTGTCTGGAACAGTTTGTGGGGAGGAAAAAGGGAGAACCAAGATAAAAAATGTCAAGGAGTGAAGGTAATATGCAAGTACTGAAAAACAAATAGAAGAGAAGTGCTTATCTCTGACAGAATACTGTGTATGTTAATTAATATACATATATGAAAATATAGACTTCTTAACTTTTCCATGCTTTAATATGGTCAAAATAAACTAGTCTCCCTAGGTATCTTAACTGGCTTATGTATGTATTTAAATAAGATTCTAAAAGTTTAATATTTTGTATCTTTCATTCCATATATTTTTTTATTCTCATTTAATTTATTTGTCAGACTATCTTCCCAACAATATGGGGTGAGATTCATATAAATGCCGTTGTCTTGATGTAGAGGCTGACACAGATAGCCTGAGTATTTGTGGCATTATAAATAGATGTGGACAAACACCAGCTGTTGCCATATCTGTGTTTCAGGGTTAAACAATGCTACCATAATGATGGCACATAAATAAAAACTGGCATCCCTGTATGCCTGTTTAGTACCACTTTAACCCCCTAAGGGAGGATTTACGCATTTCCTTCAATGTGTTTATATGAAGATGTCTACACACTTTGTTGTACCATAAATGTGATATAAACATTGTTATTAGTGTATTGTTTGAAGAAAGGATGGCACAGTTGACCAGCGGATAGAGTTGTCACCTCATAGCAAGAGGTTTGCAGTTTGATTCTCACCTGGGGTGTCTTCTGTGCTGAGTCTGCGTGGCATCCCTGTGTTTGTGTCTGAGTGCTGTATTCCAATCTCACATTCCAAAGACATGCAGTAAGTGTAGTGGACACTCTAAATTAACCATAGGTGTGAGTTTGTGTGCAAGTCTGTGATGTGGATGAACAACTGAGGCAGGGCTTGCCACCCAATGGTGTAAACCTTGACTCTAGGTGATTGTCACTATTAAAGTGACATCCCTACCCCATGTGCACAAATGGGTAAAAGGAAGTTGTGGATGGATTTTATTTAAAAACTTATATTTATTCTGCTAACAACAAAAATATATTTTCATCTGATCAGTTATTCCAAACTGTTCATTACAGTGTTAGTCTTTTTTCTTTATTAAAGGGGGCTGTTTTTCTAAGTGCAGTGGCAAAGGGAGGTACCCCCAGCCACCTCCGGCACACAGTGTATTCATTTTTCATAAAATGCCCAAACATTGAAGAAAGCTTGCTTAATGCTATACCTAAGAACTTGTATGCATATATATTACATTTATTCATTTCCTCATCTGCTGGTTAATTAATTACCTTTGTGATATGTAACTGTCTTCATTGTTATAGTACTCAGTGTGCATTCTTACTGCCTTTTGTTCTCGCCATGAGAAAAGCCGCTGCCTTCCTTTGCATGTGTGTGCAGCCTCCAGCTTCTCTGAAATTATAACAGCAGTCATAGTTTCTGGTTTTATCACTGAAGATTTTACACCTACTTTTAATGATTTCTCAGCAAGCTAGTAGACAGGCATAACATCTGCTGCAGTCTAGATTTTCATCTTAGTTGCTATCATACAACTGTTCAAAAATATGGTGTATGTTTTTACATAATATGAGTTTGGGATTTTTGGATTTCTAGCAAAGAAAGAAGAATAGCAAATAGGTTATTGTTACTAGCTTAAACAATAAAAATGCACTTTGAAGAATTACAATTGATTGTTAAAATATAATGTACATTTCAATAATTCATAATAAATTTTCATAGTCTATTTTTATTATTTGGAAGTATTACTAACACTGAAATGATGTTTAACAAAGAAAATGGATTTTTCCCATGTTTGTCAACTTAGAGGAGAGGTAATCAGTTAGAGCATTGACCAGGGTGTTAAATTACCTAGCTAAAGCTCTGGGGATGATGGAGGATTTATACCAGTTGTGACATTTAATAGCATCAGCAAATGATCCATACTTGGCTTTAGAGGAGTCCCTAAATATGGTTAAATTGTCATTGTTCCTAAGGGAGACTAGAACTGCCTTGTGGTTTGTCTTTACCAAGGACTTAGAGACGGACATGAAAGCATAGACAGAGGATATATTAGTAAGGACTGAATCAAGAAGATTTGCACCTGTAATGGAGAAACTGACAAAGGAACTGGCATAAACAATTCAATAAATCCTTGCTCATATCTTTGCTGGTGGTATACAGTTAGCAGTTAACAATATACCAGCTTAGTACAAGGGCTTTGCAGTAGTTCTATGTCACAGTACAAACTTCCTCTATTACATTATTTGGAATTTCCTAGAATTTAAAAAGCACTTCTAGCACTTGAACTTTTCTTTTACTCTGACACTATGAAGAGTGTTTTTAGGAAAAAGTTCAGACTGCCAAAATAATGTAACGTGAGGTGAGATCGATGTTGACACTTCAGTATCTTTGCACAAACAGTTCAGCTTTCGAAATGAGGCTAAACACACAACCTACATGCCATTGAGGTTGATATCTACTTTTAAATTGCATATAACTTCCTCAGACTCGCACTCGATCAGACTTAGGATGTAAAAGCAGTAATTTGTCCATATTTTACATTTTATATCATCCTGTGTAGCAGGCTGTGAAGAAAGTACTCATTCTCTCACTCTCCCCTTTAGAACATGCTATACTGAAAATGGAATTATACTGCTCAATTTGTTATGGCAAATGCTTCAAAGACAAGAAAAAAAATGAGTTTATTATCATTTTTAAGTTAAGTGCTTTTGATCTTTCATTTACTAGGACTTCATCAGAACTACAAACTACTTTTAGCTTCCCTCATTATTTTTAATTAGGTAATACTACATGATTTTAACACCTAATAAAAAAAAAACTTCCTTATCAAAAACCTTTAAGACTTAATAATAATTAAGTAATAATTACACTTCATAAAACAATTCCTACTATTTTTAAAATTCTTTATTATGAATAAATACAATAAATAAACAAATTTAACTTAAAAATCCTTTTGGAACAATTAGTTACAGTAAGTTCTACATTTATTTGCAAGTGGCTATAGTTTCTATCTTAAATTCACTATTTCCAAAATCCATACCTTGAACATTTCCATTTAGTTCTGCTGTTACCTTCTGCCTTTATTCTTCATCTTCTTTGAATATGGTGAGTGGCAATAATCCTGTGCCTTCTGATAACCCTTCCCATTGGTATAATTCGTTTTGTAATACCTCACTGTTTGATGTTTGGTTGCTAGTATCTCTGAGTCATGCCACCGCTTTTGTTGTTTCTCTGACTTACCTGTGCAAGCGTGGTTAGTTCTTTAGTGAAATGCGTCAATGAAAAAGAACTTCACTGGCCTTTGACGGAGAACTCTTCTAAAGTACAAGATTAGCAAACATCTAATGACACTTCACTTCTTTTAGACTGTATTACATATTCTGGCTCAGACCACAATGAACATGATCTGGGCAAGTATCTCAATTGAGTGAAATACAACATAATTCAAGATTCTTTTACAGTATGTAAAGAACTGATGCATTCGGTCTGAGTAGTGCGTTCTTGGAATGGCAACAATTTTCAGATAGAATACAAGAGCTGTTGACTGAGCATGCTCTTAGATTTCATAATCACAGTAAGGTTTCCTCTCTTACTTGCTGAAGGCACTGTGTCTTCATGAGCTAATCCAATGAGCCAAAAGCAAGTTTGAGTTCCAGCTCAAGCAATATTTAAACTAGGCACTCTTGGTCTCTTTTTGAATCAAATGCTGTAAAACAAACTTTCTGGTGGCATTTGTGATTGACTTGACTGACTGATGTGCTCCGTGTAACCAGTGACTTAATAGCCTCTCTGCAGGAAACCAAAAATCCAAGAATCAACTAAACTGTTCTTGAAACTAGCAATAGTTTTTGCATAAGTAGTAGTCAATATGGAAAGTACAGTTGTGTAAGTTGAACTTACTATAACAGTAGCTGTTTGAATGATTACAGCTGCAGTAGCCTTAGCTATATGGGTTATATCCTCCCAAGGCTATGACAGCCAGTTAGCTTCCAAAGCTACAGGGCACCTTCTATGCACACAAGCTGTCAAGCAGCTTGGCAGTGAAGCCCTTCAGAACTTTTCTGTCAGCAAACAGAGGGAGGCTGAGCCCTGAAAGGACAAGGCTAAGTATAACAAAAAAAATAAATAAATGTCCACACCATGACATAAGAAATACACCAAAAAACAAGGGGGATGGAGGGGAGGGAACAACTACTGCAGTAGTGATCATTCAAAAATCTACTGTTATGGTACATTTAACTTACACAACTGTACTGTGTTCTTCATATTGTTCACTGCTGCAGTAGCCTTACGGTATATGGGTAGATTAACATAGCTAACTATATTTGGGAGGTGGAAGGAGAAGGGTCCAGATGCTCCTGGAGAATCGTCATAGCAAGGCATGCTCTAGACCTAGAGAAATAATCCAACTTAAAGTGCTTTGTAAAAGTATCTACAAAGGACCAAGCAGCAGCTTCTAGAATAAGAACCTTTCCAAAATGCCATAGAAGAAGCCAAGGTCCTTGTGGAGTGCGCCTTGATCCTGCCTGAAATAGATTTGTCATGGTGTGTGTAACAAAAGGTAATTGCTTTAGATAACCATGTGTTAATAGTCTGTTTTGGCACCAGTTCTCCCTTCTTCTAACCTTCACAAGAAATGAACAACTCATTCACAGATCTGAAAGATTTAGTTTTGTCAAGATGGTACATGAATTGTCTGTGGACATACAAGTTATTGAGTATGTCACCCACAATCTCACTTATGGAGTAGAGATAAGATGGAATAAGTTCTGGATTTAAGTGCATGGCCATTGGTGCTTTGAAATGTTTACTTATTTAACCACATTTTAAATAATTCCTTCTTGGATGGTACAACAACCAACGTAAAAATAATATCCTATTGCTTTATTATGAAACCTTAACTAATATTTATTTATTTATCCTTTGTTGACTGGGTTATTCTCACCAGGCTAGTAGCCTCTTTTCAGTGGAGAGCCGAAGTGGTATTTATACTGCTAGGGGAAATTTGGTCAGGCCATTGAGGGACCTTCCCATACTCTTTCTTGTAACTGTGACAGGATGTAGGGTAGTTCCCATGCACACTGGGAAGAGATGGAGTTGGAGTTGAGTGTCGCTGAGAGAGCTGGTATTCTAATAACTATTTAGAAGGAGATTGGCTCAACAAATGGAACATTGTTGACAACAATAGCACAGTTGCTGCTGCTTCCTCGGGAGATGCAATGGCTCGCTGTAATTTGGAAGGTAAACAGAATGTTATGCAATCATGGTCAGAGTTAAAAAAAGCATGGAGCATGCTTATACTCTGTATCTTCCTCTGAGGTGCACAGAGCAAGTGCTGTTTATGATCTACTGAAGGAAAACACATTAACCTATGCAAATGATGTTCAGAAATCAGCTTCATCTACTACTAACTTTCCTTGTCAGCCTGGAAGGTAACATGTTGTATGAATGTCATCAGTTTTCATGTAAGCAACAAGTATGTTGTTTGGGACAGTGTTATACCCCCTTTAGGTTTCACTGATAAAGACATATGACCCAAAATAATAAAAGAGCCTTTTTGCTGTCTAACTTTTGAATCTTTTGCATTTGCTGAGATTTTTCTTCTGAAATGTGACTTACAAAAACTGTCTTTCTCATGGGCTAATTATTCCTTTGTTGGAATGAATATTCAAACAGAATGTTACGCTGTTGAGCATTTCTGTACTGCTGATATTTAAGATGAACAGGTTATGACATTCTTTTCTACTGTGACGAGAAAAAAATATTAACTAAAAAACATAACCCAGAGAATCAAGTATTACTCTAGTCACTCTATCCCTTTATTCTCCATGGAAGGTGCAGTAAGAGCACGTTAACTGCTTTTATTTGTAGGTAATTACTAGGCGAGCTGTCCTTGTAGGCCAATTAGAACTGAACACATTTCTGTTTCAAAGGTGAGAATCAAATCCTGTACCTTTGCCTACAAGGTAATCACCTTAACCAGTATACCAGCCCTACTCTCATCAGTTTTATTGTTGATAGCTAAATACAAGGCTATCACTGATTGGGGGACAAATATTCCCCAGCATTATAGCTAAATACAAGACTATCACTGACCTGAGAACAAATATTCTCCAGCATTATAGCTAAATACAAGGCTATCATTGATTGGAGAATAAACATTCCCCAGCTTTATAGCTAAATACAAGGCTATCACTGATTAGATAATAAGCATTCTCCATCAGGGTGTTAAGATATGGGTAAAGCATGCTGAAAAACAAATCCAACATTTCATGGCAGCGCATTAAGGTGCCATGGTGCTTCGACTGTAAGGCTCTAATGGATACCATTATTTCACACTTGTTATGCAGCACTTTTTCTGTTTAGCGAGTGTAAAATTAAAAGAAATAGAAAAAAAATGAAAAGTTTGTGAGTGTATATGTTTATATCTGTGTGTGTGTGTGTGTGTGTGTGTGTGTGTGTGTGTGTGTGTGTGTGTGTGTGTGTGTGTGTGTGTGTATGTCTGTACGTGTATGAGAGTGAATCAATGCTTACATGAAAGTGAGATTAATTGAATCAGTCCCTTGGATTCACTATCAGAAGCAGCTGTTTATGAGCAGGACAGCAGTGCGCCATGCATATCTATGAAGGAGCGCTGCCTGAGCTCCTAAACAGGCACAGAGCATGTATGAGTGCAGTGGGGCATGTGAGAGCAGAGCTCTCAGAATATACATGCCCCTGCAATCAAGAACAGCAGTTTAGGTTTAAGAATAAGCAAGACCACTTATACGTGTTTGCATACCCCCAGCAAAATAGTTAAAACATTAAATATAAAGAATTTTTTTTATGAAACAGATTCAATTTAACTGTAGGTGCACGGGTTTACCCATCACTTAGCTATGGTTAATGCAGCTTAAATGGCACAAGAGGATAAAAAGCAAGATATATGCAAATGAAGCAATACAGCAGTAGTGTAGTGGGCAGAGCATTCACCTTATGAGCAGTCATTCCCGGTTCGAGTCACACTCCAGTACAATCCATTTTCCATGTCAAATCACTTTATGACCAATTTCTGTTGTTGCATAACCTACTAAATAACATATATTTGTGAACTGGAGTACTGCATTAAACGCAGATGTGAGGTGTCATTGTCATAATGTTGTAAAGTCCACAGATAATCACAAGTGCCCCATACAGTATATGTACACAGGAATCAGGGATACAAATGGAAGGTAAAATGTTTAATGAATGATATATCCTTACAGTTTCCAAATCCACCATCTTCCCAAAAACCATTTGACATTACTGTCTAAATTAGTGCAGTGGTAAGCAGGAGTACGCAGTAGTAAGCAAGAATAGACATATTTAAGCAGTAGTAAGCAAGTTTAAGCCAGTTTGCGTGGGGGTAAGCAATGCGCACACAGGTTAAGCAATATTGAAGCTAACTCTCTGTAAGCATATTTAACCTCACGCAAACCCACTTACAATTGCTTAAAAGTGCCTTAATCACTCTGTATGCAACA
This sequence comes from Protopterus annectens, assembly GCF_019279795.1. Classification (NCBI taxonomy): domain Eukaryota; kingdom Metazoa; phylum Chordata; order Ceratodontiformes; family Protopteridae; genus Protopterus; species Protopterus annectens. The sequence goes on from NC_056739.1 coordinate 337,161,424, forward strand.
GCCACTGCCCTGGCCAGAAACAAAATAAACAGCCTTTGCAGGTCTTGAACCCAGGACCCTGTACACTAGGGCCACAGTAGTTAGCCACTAAGCCATCACAACAGTACATAAGACTGAGGTATCACCAAACAGATCTTCACTATCGGAAAATCAAACTGGACATGTGAAAGGAATCTATACACAGTTTTATGTTGTATAACCTACTACATAATTAAATATGTGAAGTGGAGTACTGCAGTAAGCCTGGATGTGAAGTGTCATTGTAATAAAGTGTTGAAATCCCCTAATAAACACAAGGACCCCATACAGTGTATGTACACATGAATCATGGATACCAAACACATATATAGCATGTAATGAATAATAAATCAATGCCAAAAAGCAAATATAATGCAAATTAAATATTAAGCAATGCTAAGCATTGCATAGCCCAGCTTAGTAAGTGTAAGCAATGTGTAGGCCAGCTAACCCAGTCTGCCCATTGGTATACCCCTTTAAGCAATGGCAACCTTAGGTAAGCAGGCTTGCCCATATCTTAGCATTTGCAAAACCATTCAGTCATGACAAAGTGTGGTAAACCAGCCCTATTTAAACCCAACAGGTGGGAATACATCTCATAACTGGTTGTAGCTTCCCCCTGTAGGCACTATGTATGGAATGAGAGAGGGTGTGCCTTTTGGATGCAGAGCTGGGGCATCCAGGAGTCCAGAGTCATGGCAGGAATCCTTGTGAAAGACCATGACCAGTGACTGCTGCAGGGCCAGTACCAGTGTTCCCAATACAAAGCAGAAGCCTGGGACTGTTTCACCCATAACCTCACCAGTGCCACTGGCATACCCTGAACTAGTGAGCAGGTTAGGCATCACTATGCTGATCTGAAGCTGAGAAAGGGGAATCTCTTGGATCAGTGGATCCAAGAGGGTAGGAGGACAGGGGATGTCCCAGCTGTGTGTAAGTATCAGTCCACTACCTGTTTAACAACTGCCAGCTCATGTATATTATGGATAGGTATGGCTAAATATTCCTCTTATGTCTTTCACAGTGGCAGGTGAGTGGGCTGCGAACCAGGAAGCCCATGCCTGTAGACTGCAGTGGTTGCAATGCAAGGCAGGTTAGTAATACTCTTGCATGCACTGTCATAGGAAATAAATCTAAAAGTAGTAGTAAGTTAATTGCCTGTATAAAACCTGTATTGATTAAGGCAAGTACTGCATATACCAGAGAATAGGGCAGGAAGAGTCTCATATAGGTTGTATGTAAATAAAAGCATAATAGCCTGACAATAAAGGTCTAACTGCTAGACTGCATGTGTTTACTCTGGTATCATATGGTAATGTAGAGTTGCAATCACTTAATAGTACTGTTGTATTAAGCACTGTTACCCATACTGTGCTACATAAATAAAATGTGTAGGAATGTCTGTATATGACTGTTGTAATCCCAAGAGGTCATATAGTACAACTGAGAGAGACTTGGATAGAAAACAGTGAAAAGACAAGCAACAAAGTCCAAATAGCACACTCAACTGCGATGTGAACTCTTGTATTTTTTGCACACACAGCCATGGTTCAAATCCTGGGAGTGGTAGTAGGCTGTATGCAGAATCATACCCCGCAACTGTACAGATATGTCCAAAATGTCATTGACAATTGGCCCATATCTGCTGCCTGTCACCCTGTCCCTCTGGCAAATCAGTGGGATGATCCCAGATGTTTAGGCAGCAAACAAGAAATGCAACTGATTGTCAGACATCTATAAGAACAAACCTGTCACTCTAGCATCTCCCCAAAATGTTATGAGAGTAATTAGCCAAGTATGTTGCCTCTCCACCCCCATGTTGTCAAGCTGTGACCAGAGTGTGTACAGTAACAGAGTGAAATGTACATGCATAATACTAATGTGGAATCTGGCAATTTGTGTGGCAATATTCAGGTAGTGCTAACAGGCATTGCTCCCACAGGTCTGTCAGATATGAACACTGTGCCTAGAAATAAAAGATTGATATCTTGTACTGGTACTGTTTACTCTGATATTGTATGGCATTGATAGTGTTGCAGTTGCTCTGAATAATAAGGTATTACTCCTCACTGTCACCCACACTGTACTACATAATACAACTGTCTAGGAAATCTTGTATAAGTGTGTTGCAATTACAAGGTCAGAATATAAAGCCACAGGAGAAGTATAGATATAAATCAGAAAAGAGATACACAGCAATATCTATATAGCACACTCAAGTGTGATGGACAGTGTTTTATTTTTAGCAGACACAGCTGTGGTTCAAATCCTGGGAGTGGTAGTAGGCTGTGTGCAGAATCATACCCCACAAGATTACAGAAATGTCCAGAATGTCCAGTTAATCGGCCCATATCTGCTGACTGTTACCCTGTCCCCCTGGCATATGAGTGTGCTAATCTCTGACATGTAGGCAGCATTTCATGTCATATAACCGACTGTCAGTCCTCTACATATTTGGAAAAATTCAATGAAAACAAACCTGTCAATGTACAATTCACTAAAGGTTTAAGAGGGCAATAGTCAAAATATGTCCCAGTTCACCTGCATGTGGTGAAGACATGCCCAGAGTGTGTGCAATAAGAGATGGACAGGTATGTGCATAACATCAACCTTGAATCTGAAACAGTTAGATAGTGTTAACAAACAAACCTCCACAGGTATACCGGGTAAGAGGTGTATACTGCAGGTAAAACTCATTTCATGTATATAGTTGTCGACATCCATACCAGTGTCCAAACTAAGGTGATAGGGTAGTGTACTAATACCTGTAAGGTACAGATCACAGCACTGACTAGGAAAGTAATGCAAACTACAGGAATATATTAGTTGTTAACTGACATCTTTCTCCCCCTCCACCATATCTGCAACAATAAACTAAATACACAACTCAGTTGGTATGTGCTGTACTTGAATTATTGTGGGACATATGTCCTATTGTTTGATAATTATTTGAATTTGTTTCTATGCATGTGCCATCTTGAAATAATCCCACATTGCTGGCATGCTGCCATCAATGTACCTGCATGCTGTTGTAATAACCACTGCGGTTCCATATATGCTTGTGTTCTGTTCACTATGCAACTGTTCCATATCTGGTGTTTGGGTTAATGGGAATATCTATGCATGCTGTTATACCTAATCCTGGAATGTGTTGACTATTACTAACCCACATATTTTGATAAAATTTAAACACCATAGCACGTTTGAGAAGGCTGGTCCCGGCAGAACCACCTGTCCCACATCAGCCGGCTGTGGCACTGGGCACCAGCACATCTGGGGCCCAACCCGGGACCTCCTTGACTGTTGGTCCTGCACCACCTTCAGGTGGAACCACTGCAGGAGATGGGGCTTGTCCCCCCGGGAGTGGGTGTGGACAGGAACCTGTCACTCATCTCCAAGTCTGGGTCATGGTGCATAGCGAGCTCCATAGGGAGGTTGGAGATCTGCTACGCCAGCTTGAGGGCTGTGTCTCACAACTAGAGGTTCAGCCTGGCCCTCCTACACAGCCCTCAGCACAGCCACCTTCAGGGCTGTGAAGGTGCAGTGGTGACTGCCCATGGGTGGGGACCTCAATCCCACTGTTTCCACTAGTGGGCTCATGGACTTCCGATTTCCAAACACCCCTCCCCATCAAGGTGTTTACTCACCCACATGTGTTATACACTGTCCCTGTACGCATCTTGTTTGTCTTGTCTGTTAACCTACCCAACCTACCTTCTCAAATATACCTACTATCCCTCCCCAATGTTCCACTCTCAACTGAAAAAAAAGGGCAATTGGTTCCCAAAAAAAAATCTCGCCCCATACACAGCTGTCCACTTCGTACATATGTCCACTGGACACATGTAATCTGATCTAATTAGCTTAACAAATTATAATTGTTGTCCTCACACCTCTCTCAGGGATATGAGTGTCCAAATATATCTCCTAATTCAGTGTATATGCTCAGCTGTTGCTGTAGAAGAAATGGGCAGCTATGGACCTTCCCTCCACCCTTCCTGCACATCCCTAGCTATTTTCTCTACTGTCTTTCCCTCTTTGTGTCCCTTTTTCACCACTTTCCTATCAACCCTTTCTCGTTTCTTTTAAAGAAACTAGCGTGGGGTAAGCGGGAGTAAGCACTTTTAAGCAGTAGTAAGCGGGTTTAAGCCTGTTTGTGTGTGGGGGTAAGTAATGCTTACACAGGTTAAGCAACTGAGAAGCTAAATCAGTATAAGAAACTGTAACCAGAAGTTAGCAGTGCTTACTTCTGCCCAAACCTGCGCAAACCCACTTACAACTGCTCAAAAGTGCCTTAATCACTCTGTATCATACTGCCCTTGTTCTGCCCAGTAACAAAATAAACAGCCACTGCAAGGCTCGAACCCAGGACCCTGCACACCATAGACAAAGTGATTTACCACTAAGCCATGAAATAAATACATAACCCTGATGTATTCACAAACATATCATCCAGCCAAGTCATTCAACAGTACAGAGAATGTATTCCAATATGTGGATGTATGTGTGTGTGTAAATATATTAATATCTAAACAGATACAACATATCTATATATGTGGATAAACATATATACATACAAATGCCTACATCTATAGATATATATGTCTACATCTATATGTCTAAATATATACAGCAAGTTATATATATGTAAGCAGATATATGTATATATATATATATCTATGTAGGTTTATATGGACACTGTTTTATATATATATATATATATATATATATATATATATATATATATATATATATATATATATATATAGAGGTATATACGGACATACATCTGTAGATAACAATGGGAAAATAACAAAAACATATATGTCCACATGCACCATTAATGGGGTTGAGAGGCCCCAAACAATATATGTCTTGTACAAATAAGTATACCCCCCCACAGCCAAACATGTCCACCCTGAAATACACTACCAAGTGTTGCAGATCCCATAAACAGGACCTGACACAACATGGGCACAAGATGTTAACAGTACTCCATCCCACCTGTATGATGTCAAGCTTGTATCAGTAACATATCATGCAGTACAGTCTGGCTCCCATTGGTAATGTACAATGTGGAAGCTATCAACATCTGTAGGATACATATACACAGACACATATATGAAGATACAGATATACATACATACATTATATATATATATATATATATATATATATATATATATATATATATATATATATATATATATATATATATATATATATATATATATATACATACACACACACACACACACACACACACATATATATATATATATATATATATATATATATATATATATATATATATATATACACACATATATATTGATATATATGTGACTACACATACACACGCAAAGATATGTATAGTAAGATGCTTATGTAGAAGGTGCACACAATATGGAACGGCCACTATACCTACAGTTAACACCTTAACAACTGGACACTGTATGAGCCACCCATACAAATGACAATTGTTGCCTGCAACATATACCCACAGAGAGGTCATAGGATATAACACCACACACAGGTTTGCATAAATGGAAAACCTTTATCTGTGTACTATTAGAGTTGTATATGCCATGTCATAAAGTTAATCAGACACTGACATCCACATAAATAGAGTAATGCAACTGTGAAACAGTTATACTAATATAATAGTCTGGAAAGGTTCACTAATGTTGCTGTCCAGGCCGAGCCCTTCAAATAGTACAATAGTAAAGACAGACTGGGCCATAGGATACCAATCAACAGTAAGTAATGCAGGTGTATAGTTCAACGGCCTCTATCTTCACTCTGTACACAATCACTAGGTGGTAAAGTCTTTAGTTGACACAATGGGATGTAACTGTTACATAACAAGGCATAACTGACACCATCACAAGCACACTGACAAACAGAGCAGTCTGTATGGCAGGAGGCAGTAGGCCTGCATTAACCCAGTTTATGTAACTAATTTAAATATAGGTGAATTGTATGGTACTGCACATCCAGAAACCTTAAGGCAGCTCACCCCGATACCCCCATATTTTGTAACAGCCTAGGTTATTTATGCTGCATCCACCCCCCATAGACTCAGTAATACAGGGCCATATACCACTGTTACATACACTGGCCTCTGGAGTACATAAGGGCACACATGTATTGTGTAGGTAAAGCCCACACATATATCACCCCAGCCCCACCGTATGTGTGGAGGATACAACAGCAGTGGACTGATGGCAGGAATGCCAGCATGATATACTCACAGCCCACTACAGAACAACCCCTGACAGCATGTCATTTGGACAAAGTCTGGTATGTAGGTGGAGGATAGAGGCTGGAACACAGGCCCATATGTGGAAAACTGTTGTCATACACTAAGCAAGTCGCTGGTGTGACAGGATAGTCTGCAACATACCCTTAGTCTTGGATTTGAGGTTAGAAACATAAATGGATGTAGCCATGTACTGATAGCACTCAACACACACACTGCCAGTGAAATATCTGACACAGGACCTGTATGGTGGACAGACAAAACATGATAGGCACACCTCTGGCCATCAAGAGGATAGGCCTACAGTTGAGAGCTATGCAGACAGACTGCATTCCAAGGTAAACTAGTATGTACACACAAACCCTGTAACACCAGTACTATACAAAGCATAACACAACTCCACTCACACTCTGTCTGTAGTTCTGGAACCTCCTACAAATATGTAGCTGGCCTGAGTGTGCAGGTTCTCCTGTAAGATGTATTGCTACCTGCTGTCTGTAACACTGATGCCCACACACAGGAAGGATGTCCATCACACAGGAAAGGTAAAGGGACCACTCCCACATGATGTAGGAATTTATAGTAGGTGGTTGCCATGACAGTAGTAATTGGAAGAACTGCACAGCAAGCTGCATGCAGTTAGCAAGTGGAGGACACTGATTGGTGCAGAGGCCATCACCTGATCTTGTGCATTACCTACTAAAGTCATGCTGCAATCTAGTCAAAGCAGCTCAATCCATTTACTGGAGAGAGACCAAGAGAGAGAGAAAATGAGAAAGAGAAAAAAAGAAGAAACAAACTTCAAAAACAAAAAGCCTAAGGCAAAGGCATATATTCATTATTCATTCATCAAGACGTCATTCCCACAACAGGTATGTGAAGTATATATACATGTAATAGAATGTAGTACCTGGTCCATAATAATGGGATAGCTGAACTGGAATGATTTATATGTGCCATCAGGTGTTGTTGTGATGATGTTCAACTGAACAACTGCTATGAACAATAGTGTCTGTCCCTGTGGGTAGTGGGCCATAGCCATCAACTGTGCAGGTCAGCACTGACTGACAAGATGTAAGCCATCATAGTGTGTGTTGTGTAATGGGAAGTATATATATTACGTGGCCAGTAGTTGGTGGCGGAAGTAATGCCATTATAATGGACACGTGGGACCCATGGACCACCACTGGCAGGATACTCAGGTTAATCTGTAATGCTGCATGCAGGAATGCCATAGGTGTGTAATAGGGTTACCTGCAATCGGGTCCTACTTATACCCCCATAATGTTAGGCCATGTCCGTATGTGGCAACTGTCTGTGTTGTAGCAAGACAGAACAGTGCAGCTGTGCAGGAAGGTGTTGTGAGATTGTGGAGCTGATGTCTGAATGTACCCTACATATAGGTATGCATTTGTTGCATATGTCACATATATAACATATAAAGATATATATATATATATAATATATATATATATATATATATATATATATATATATATATATATATATATATATATGCATATATACATCACATATATCTACACATATATAGATATATACCTACATCTACATGTCTACATATATATACAAACACACACACAAACATATATGTATGTAAAGACATGAACCCTATATTACTACCGCAGTGATGCGTGCTATGTGCGAGGCACCAGCACTCATAGCAGTACACACAGATATCTACAGCTGTCAGTGTGTGCAACATGGATGGGTATGTCACATGTTAATTCCTTGTTGGGACCACATTGACCCTGTCTGTGAAGTATGGAATGGGAATATGGGGAAGTATGGCAGGTATACTTGTGGAGGTGGTCAGGGTTGGTAGGTATAGAGGACAGTCTACAGGGGTGATATGTGACACGTGGTGGGTAAACACCCTGGATGGTGTGTATGGTCTGTGATGTGGACGCCCCATGGGCCCCAATATGGTCCATTATTAAATAATAAACAATACATGAGAATTACTATGCAATCAGACATGCAAGTATAATTAGTCCATTGTATATTACATTGCAAATACAGTACTTTATATAACAAATACTGAAGACATTCCAATTTTTTTTTCATGTCATGTTCAACAAAATGTCTGTAAAAGACCACCAATTCTAATTTTATGCTACTAGTTCTCTAGGAATTCATGAAGCTGTTAGTTTTAAGTCTATTAATAAAAATGTCCATTAAGTCATGATTTTGGTTTGTATTTATTCATGCCAAATTACTGTCTATTTTACTAAAGTCTGAAGAAGTATCAGCAGATACAAAGCTCATGGTTTTTATGTGGTATGACAATTAAGGAGTGCTACCATAAAGATAAGTTTTTCTTATTTGATATTTATCAAAATATTAAAACAGTTGTTACTTGGATACACTTCAGGCAGGATGAAATTCATAGGCTTTGTGACTTACAGTGAGGTCTTTCTTGCTATGAAGAAATCATATTTGGAAAATGTTGTTTCAAATATTAATAATATGAGAACCATACAACTAAAATGCAAAGCACATAGGTTGACAGGTGTATATTGGGCTAATGACCACTGGCACCAGGGCCTTATAAGACTAGTCATGCAATCTAAATGTGACCTACAAATTTGATTTATATAGGTGGTGATTTACTGACTGCTTCTGTCCATCAGACACATAGAACCCAGACCAGGAGTGAATTTCCAATTACTCATCCATTGATCCAACTTACACTTAACATTGTATAGGGAGGAACTCTGCTTCACATGGATGGGAAGCCAGTACCTGAGAATGTGAATCCTGTGAGAAACATATCTCTCTCCCTCTCTCTCCAACATGTCCTATTAATGTCACAAGCAAAATTTAGGTCTTTTAATCTAGTAGTTCTCCTGCTGTTTGTTTTGCAGATGTGCAAAGGATTCATCAAAACAGGTCCAGGGACGCCCTGTATGCCAGGCAAAGATTACCTCTCAGAAGTTTGTATGATACTGAGTAAGGAGAAAGGGCTTTGAGGTGAACATTGTGTTCACTGCCTGTATTCTTGTTGTAGGAAAGCTTTGTGGATGTTCCAGTTGCTGCATGTGAATGGTCAGGTACATACCAAAGGGGGCATTATTCTCTACAGGGGGTCTTATGAGGGCCGAGTATAGTGGTATGATGACCTCTCTGGACCTAGATCCCATGCTCTTGTCTTGCTTATAAGTTGTGCAATACAGAAGGATTTTCTTACTGCCTTGGATACATGCTGGTCGAAGGCTAGGCTGCTCTCTACATGAGTTCCCAGATATCTGACTACTTGACTACGTCATCAGTAAAACACCCTTAAAAGTTGATTCAGTAGATAACTGGGGTGGTAAATGTCCCAAAAGATACTATAATGTATTTCATTGTATAAGATTTAAGTCATAGCTTTGACACCAAATGTCTGCCTGTATTAGACCTTCATAAAAAGGTTCTAATCTTGGGGGAATTCAATGACTGCTCACAGTTTGTAATCATCTGCAAACTTGGTCAGCCAAAGGCTTTTGATATTGGCTTTGACATCCGAGAAGTAGATGTCAAAGAGTAGTGGGCCCAGCACAGAGCCCTGCGGGACTTCACTGGTGACCAGCCTCTTTGTAGAGGTGACCTTACCTATTCTAACTTTCTGGGTCCTATCAGGGAGCCAGCTAGCTATTCAGCTGGCTATGAAGAGGTTTATACTTAGTTCCATAAATTTGTTTACAATGCCACAGTGAAGTATTGTATCGAATGCTTTAGCCATTTTCAGTTCCCCTGCTTTCTGATACAAGAATATCACAGATATATTATTCTCAGAGAAACATTTTTCTTTTTGCATATAAATGCTTTTTTAGCCATTTGATCACATCAAACCAGGTCTGATTTACGTTGCTGATAGAGCTAGAGTGGTGTCCTCTCGGTGGAACCTCTTGCAGCAGAAGAGCTGTAGATTTGACACCGCAAATAAATGGCACTGCAATAATATTAAATACTTAAAAAAAAACTAAGGTCATGGCCTTTTTTCATCCTCATCAAATAAGGGATTGAAGAATCGAAAGGGAGCAATAAAAGAATGGGTATAAACTGATGCATCTGAGTTTACATTGGTGTCTTTAAAGTTTTTAAAAGAACAATGATTTTTTTTAAGAAAGAATATAACTGAGAGCTGAGATGTCCATAATTATTGTTTTTATTTTTCAGACAATGTGCAGAATGTGTTATGTGTTCTGATACATGCTATACACTTTCACTATTTGCGTAATTTTCTCTTTCATCCTATTCTGTCACGGTACAAATATTACATTGCAAAGTTTATGCTTTATTACAAAATGTCCACTTATTTTTTTAGAACATTTGCTTAAGAGATAATTTATAATGTGTAGCCTCAGTGTATTACCAATCATTCTTTTACTGCATACTTCAGAATTGTTGGTCATCTTAATGATTACCATATATTAGTTTATATATAGTTATTAGGTGACAAATAAAACAATTTCTCATATTTTGCAAAGAAAATGCATATTTTTTACTTTCAAATCCCTAATTTGTATAGGATATTGGAAATTGTGGGATTATGTTCTGTTCTGCAGGTATCAGTGTTGTTACTAAAATATGTTTAATATGCTTTTTAATAATTTTACTGAAGTCAGCATACATTGTCATATATTTAATTTTAGAAGTTAACATATTTCGGTGTATTAATTTATAATATTTAACTGATTTTATGAAACAATCCTCCTTCTCTTACTGATATTTGTTATTAATAAGGTTATATCTGTCTGTGCTTTTATGTGTATGTGTGTGTGTGTATAACAAAATAAAAATCACTGTAACCAGAAAATTGTCATGGCCTTTTTTTCATCCTTACCAAATGAGTGACACCTATTTTTAGCTAAAGTAGAAATCTAAAAAATTATTTAAGCAAGCAAGCAATCTAAAATAAAGGCTCAGATCTTGTACGCAAAGTAACAACATGTGTATTAGGTAGAGAAGATCTAGGCTAATCGTATGATTCAAGGATGGTTGTAGGCCATACAGTAAGGCTGGTACACTTGTGTATCTCATAAGAGAAAAATTAATAATAGGAAAGGGAAAAAAAATAGGTGTCTATATGTCTGCCTGAACGTATATCAGAATTGGTCATACCTAAATTTTCTATACGTATAAAATAAGAATTTGCTGATACAAATGACTGGGAGAGCTTCAGTGAATCATCAGCTTTTAGAGCTGAAAATATTCCACCTGTAGTGTTTGGGATTGTGAGGGTTAGGCAGTTACTTCCAAGCAGCAAAAAAAAAAAAAAAAAACAATGGACTTGTCTTATCTGAGATATAACCCTTACCATGTAACTCCATGAAGCTTGTTGTTGTGTCTTTCGGCTTATCCCAGTTAGGGGTCGCTACAGTGGAATTCCGGTCCACTAATGTTTGGTAGTGGATTTTTATGTGCCGAGTTACCAGCCCTGATGCACAACCTTCAACAAAGGCATGCTCATTCACGCATGCCTCCACACAGAAGACGTTCTAGCTGAGAATCGAATGGGACAACGTCTTGCTGTGAGGTGACAATGCTACCACAGCACCACTACCATGGGACATGTAACTCCATGAAGCAAAGAGTTTAATAATGAATAAATAAATGAACATAGCTAAAACAGTGTACCAGTCTAGTTATTTTTTATCCTAAACCTTTATTTTCATATTTTATGTTTAATATATTAAACATTAGTACAAAGGGATACAATTGCATCATTTTATTATACTACAGCATATGCATTAGAAACAACTAGAATGGTTTTCAGCAGATCTTTACTGCATGCTGGTATAGAATTAAGCAAAGACTTACGAAAGCATCCCGCCATATTACTGATCGATTGTTTCTCTAATTTAAGTATGCAATTTTCTTGTGTGCTAGAATATGGTCTCAGATGTTAGTTTAGAGCAGAACTTCAGCTGAATAAATGCACACATAAGTAAAAAAGGAGATTGAGATTGCAACTGAAATTAAGCCTTGAATGATACAAGTCACAAGTTTTGTTTCACTTTGAAATTTTCACTGTTAATTCATTGAGGTCTAGTCATCTGTGTGACCTTTATTGCATTTTGTCAGAAAGATTTCTTGATTACTCAGTTCATATCTCATCTCATAAGTATTGCTGTCAGTCTTATTGTGATAAGATCTTCTCATATGTACCACTAAATCCAGATAACATTGGTGGTGGGACGCTGGGACTGATTTTGTTTTTTGTTTATCAAAATAACAAACTTACATTTATAATAGCAGACAATTTGCACTAAAATGTTAAAACCACTACAGTCCGAATTTCTAAACAATGTTGACCTCAGCTTTCTAAAAGTCATAAAATAATAGACTACAGAACATCATGTAATGATGGAATGGAACTCTTCATTATAAAAATAAGTAATCACATTTTTTATAAAAATTGACTTAATTAGCTAAAAGTTTTATCCACTGAAAGCTATGCATTCAAATAAGGATGATATGTACATGACTTGGTCAAAATGTCTCTATCCTGAAAGAATAGCATCTATTTGTGGATAGGAAAAGCTGGTGCATCATAACACTCTAAAATTGCAGTGTCAATAAGTCATTATCACAGTTTCCTAGATCAAAAATACATCTATCAAAAGGTGCCAGAGGGTACATGATTCATTCAGGGATTATGGGAAAATCAAAATAGGCATAGAAAATCTCTGAGATGTGTTAAAAGCCAGCTGCAATGAAGAAAAGAAAGAAAATATATTCAAATATCTTGTGATTGCTATAGCTAGAAAATATTCCCAGGGGCGGCAGCTCCTAGGTCGTCTGACTACCTAAACTCTAGTAAGGAAAAATGGGAAATGATAAAAAATAAATAAAAAACGATAACTAAGATTTCATAAAAGGTAGATGTCTTGCAGCTAAGAAGGTGCCTAGGTAGTTTAGGGTGAGACATTGTATCCTTAATACTAGGGGACTATAACTCTGACTTGTTAACCATAAAAAATTAGTCCTCAAACAACATCAACCTTTGCAGTTTCAGCCAACTTATATGTACACCAACCAGATAAGATACAACAGAAACAGCAAAAGACAGACTAGTCTAGACTGGATCCTAACAAACTCCCCAAATTAGAATTACTGCTTCAGGTACTCTCCCTGATAATTAGAGTGACCATCTCCCAACTGTGGTTTTATGAAACTATGCTCACACCCTAAATATACATCATTACAGCTGAGTCCACAGTCTATCAAACTTGCATATAGGTACTTTCTCTTCCACCTTGAAATATGTCGACTGGAAACCATTAAAAACTCTGCAACTCGATGAAGCAGTATTCCTGTCCAGTGCTACATTTCTCAATAGACATAAAGAAGCCCCAGTCAGAACCAGTTGGGTTAAATATAATCTGGCACTCTGCCTAACTAGGGAAATAAAGGCAGAAGCAGGGAGACAAAGCCTGGAATTATTAGAAACAAAGCTAAGAAATAGACACAGCTTAGAAATCAGGCCTCTTACATTAACCTGCAAAACTTAAGTCAATCCAAGTGGACACTCATCTGGTCTTCAGTAAACAAACATATTCACCCAGGCCATGCTTCTCATCCTTTAACCTCAACAAACAGCACTGCTGGCCTATTCACTTCCTACTTTATTCAAACAGTAGCCTTCTCCTAAAAGACACTACCTCGAGCTCCTAACCTATTTGGGACTTTTATCACTGCCATAATCTTCTATCCCTCCAACTAATACTCACGTCTACCATCACAACAAGTCTCCTTAAATTAAACCTTCAACACTCACCCCACGTAACCTACCAGCCATTTATGTTAAAATGGCAGCAGATGCCCTAGCCTATCCTGCTTTTATCTTAAAAGATGGTCTATTTGAAAAAGTTGCTTCTCTCCTCTGGAAAAAATCTTACATTCTTCCTCTTCATAAAGAAAGCAGGTCAGCTGATTTCACCAGTCATAGTTCCCTCACCATCCTTTCTCCATTATGAAAAGTTTTGAAGCTGCTTTTTTTAAACATCAAATACTCAGCTATATTTTAACAACAACTTGTATCCCCTATACAGCATGGCTTTTGGCCAAATCACATTACTAAGTCAGCACTTGGTAATTTCTCTACAATCATTAGTCACAAGATTACCTGCATTTCTGGTGTAGCTGCAGTTTTCCTTGACCTATTCTAGACCTTTGTTACAGTGTCTTACCCTACACTACGTAGCAAACGCTCTTCTTTAGGTCTAGACACATCCTCTGTCTCCTGGTTATCTATGTTGTAGGCGAAGCCTATCAAGTGGAAAACTGACATCTCTTTCCTTCCTTTATCTGTGGGTACCCCCCCAAGGATCTCTCTAAGATCCACTTTTATTCAACATCTTCAATAATTACTTACATAAAGCCAGCAAACACTCTGCTATCATTCAGTATGCAGATGACTCTGTGCTCATCTGCATTGTCAAGATCCTAGAAAATCTACATAACCTAACTCAAGAGTCCTTCCTTTGTGTTGAGCCAAGGTTTAACTCTAACCTTCACCGAATTAATGTTAACCAGCAAGCTGCATCACAACTTTTTTTAATCTACTCTTTTTAAAATCCTCTCTTTCTAGTTCATTTTCTACTTTCCTAGCTTTAATCTTATTTAATGTACCTCCTTCTGTTCTGCTATTCAGCAGTCCTTTGCTATCTTTTTCATACTGTTTACACTATTGTCACAAATCTTTCTCTTCTTCCTTTTACTGCTCAGATACAAACTTTATCTTCCACTGCAGATTGTAATATTGTTAGCTATCCCAAATCCAAACGTGCATCTTCTGATTACAGCTCTTTAAAATAAGATGAAAGGCACAATGTCATTGCTTTAGATTACCTTCATTTTTTCCTTCTTTACATTGTTGGATAACTTAAATCACCTATTGTGACATCTCTCAATGGTGAGCTACTTAGAAAGAATAACTAAATAATTATTAAAGTGGTAGATTACTTCTGTACTAGAGTTTTTCTCCCCAGGCCTCCTCCAAAAAGGGACACTGCCCAGTCAGCCTATCTCAGCAAATAAGTGCAAATAACTAAGTAAATAAATAAAAATACAGAGAGTACAGGTCTAAAGTAAATACATTAATATGCAAAATTTATACTCAAACAGTCTGCCTAGCTAGGATTAATTAAAAAAAAAAAAACAACCGTTAACAGCAACTGCCCTTCTGGAAAGGGAAAGAAAATTCTAGTATGTGTACCTTCCTTAAAATTTTAACTAGAATCCTGAAACCAGAGCAGTGTAACAAAATTAGTTAAAGCTAGCAATCAAAAAATAAAATAAAAAGATAAAACACAATAGAAATCCAAAGAAATAACCTTAAGAAGTCATAACCTTAAAATGCTTAGCATCACTGTGCTGTTATGCAACATTAATGCCCGTATCAGATATGAAAGATAAAAACAGCAAACCAAGCTGCTGTCAAAAAAGGTTCAAATAATAAAAGTAGCAACTTTTAAACTAGAAATCTTTAATATAAAATGTTTCAGCAAAGAAGTGAAGTAAATATGTTTTTGGTGCCTACAAACCATAGATAACAGTCTTTGGCTAGCCATTTGGAGAGACATTTGTAGCATCTTCTTTGGAAAATTTGAAGAGGCTGAGAATACTTTTAATGGATGCATGCTTTCTTAGTCCCAGCAAGTGATACACACACACACACACACACACACACACACACACACACACACACACACACACACGGAGAATTCAGAGGGAGCGAGAATGTAGGTGTTATTGGTGTGTTGTTTTGAATATCACTTCCTGTGAGTCAAGTCGCTACTTTCCAGAACTGTTTTGATGAGTTAGCTGAAATCATATACTGGCATTTGTGTCATTATAGCATATATTTTATTAGGTTTCTGAGTTGGATATATTATTGTCTAGGGAGGGGTTTCATTTGTTCTCATCCAGAGAGCCTTCTCATCTTATTCATTCCACTGTAAAATGAGGGTCAGTTGTTAAAGGGTGGTAATATGGTCTAAGTATGGACAATCTGGCTATCTTAAGGTAGTATATTATTACAACTTGGACAACCTGGGGTCAAATAGTAATCTAGGAGCTGAAGAAGGCAGCTGGGGAAAGGAAAGAATGGCAATGCTGTTTCTGCTGGGCTCCTCCTGGGGGCTGGTGGGGTCCTGTATCTCAGAGAGAAAATTTAGTATTCACATACCTGGAGGAAGCATGGAACCTGCTACAATGATAGGGGATTGATGAGAAAGGCAAAATTTCATGGGCTACATTACTGCATTAGAGGGGACATCTTCATTCTCGGTAGCCATTGAACATGTTACTTAAAATTGTGATTTCTTTGACATATAAAGGTACAAGATAAGGCATGAAATGAAAAAATCCCTTGATGGGTCCCTGAGTAACAGTACAAAATGCGACCAACACTTTGATTGGTGGGAATGAATAGGGAAGGCATGGTAGGAATATTTAGGGGAAGAAAAACTTGGGAAGGGGTGAAGACTGATGGTGATGCTGTAGAAAAAGGATACAGGATGAAGAAAGGAGAGAGACAGAGGCAGAATAAGGCAGGTAAAAGAAGTATGCTGTATTCATAGGGGTTAGGTCAGAGGCGATAGTAAATAGGTAAGAATGCAAGTATTTTTTTTGTGTGTTTATATTTGAGTGACATGTTTGGTTAGGATTTATGGACTGAGTGTTGTGAGGTGTATGATATTAGTTAGAAAAGGTGTATGCGGCTAATGATGGCAGAAGAAATATGTAATCTATCTGGTTTAAATAGTTTGTAGGTAGGCCCATCTTCAGAAGTGTTCAGTTAGATTATTTCTTGAGATGGAATTGCAGTCCTACGTTTAAACAAGGAGTAATTGTGCTTAGAGCATGGTTTGTGTGATATATTGTGGATTTATCTTTAACTGGTTGTGTGGGTGATGAAAGTATTTAGCAAAAAGAAGAGAACAGTATGCAGCATTACATGTTTACTTAAAACACTGCAATATTGTTAATTCTAATGGAGCCAGTTATTTCAACAATGTGGGAGCAGAATATTTAAACATGACCAATTAAACATCAGCCCTTTAGATCACTGCTGACAAAAGGACTTCATCTGCGAATTGAAATCAATTCAAATGCAGCAGTTTGCTTGGCCACTTGCTCTTTGTTACATCAAAGCATATTATGTTGACATATCCAGAGTTGTTACCTTTTCTTTGGCTCCAGTAAATAGCTACTCTTGTGATTCGGATACAGACAGCAGCAACCCTTTCTCAGAAGTGACAGATTTGGGATACTGCTGCCTTTTTGGAAATAAAATACAGTATTTAACCTTTGCATACAGTTAAGATTATGACACTGTCTTACTTTGATCTACTTGACAAAAACTAGTTTAACTGACATATCTGTCTTAATGATAGGATGTCCAGTTAAAGCAGTAATTCTCTACATTTTGTAAGGCCATGCCATATGTTTTAAAATAATATACTTTAATATTCAGAATGCATAAGCATTTTTTATGGACTGACTAGGTCTTTTGACAGACAGTGCTGGTTTACATTTCTCAATGTTATTCATTAAAATGGACTGAATCATAAGAATCCAATTTAGACAAACTTATTTCTAAAAGCAAAGTCTGTACATCGAAATTGTCCAGGAGCTAGCACAGACGTTTACGGCTCCGAGTTCTTAACAAGCTGCCTATTGTAGCCAAGGGTGCAAGGTTTGTAATACATGGAGCATGTTGATTTGGCTCCTATATCAAGAAAAAATAACTTCTTATATTGAGGTTTATAGATAAACTTGTTAGAGCAAGTTTCTTGCATGTTGAATGTATTACTAAAGAACCTTGAAATGGCTCAAAGATGACAACCATTACAGAATTGCAATAAAAAAAATTCTGATAGCTTTGAAAGCTGTTACACACTATTTGTTGCCACGCAAACAAAAGATACATAGAAAATATGGCAGAGTGAGGTATTAACTGCATCTGAAGGTGTTGGCTGATGACAAGTGTTCTGTACTGGCACTTCTGCAGCCTGTTTCCAAAAGACTTGTTCAAAGTACAAGTGACCTACTCTGGTGTATTACACTGGTGTAAGTCACTTAACACTGACTGCAGGTCTTTTGGAATCTGGCCTTTTGAGTAAGCCTGTTTATCGATGGGCCTTACACAGAACTGAGTCTCTTCCAGTGAGGGCAAGTCTTTCAGAATTGGAGGAGGCTTACATTGGAGTAAGTCACTGACAGCAACTCTTTTGGAATCTAGCTCAAGGTGTGTGACTTTTTTTTCTAGTGGTAACACATTAGAGCAGATAAACCTCTGCATGTTTTTCTATGAATTAAGATCAAAGGATAGATTCCAAAAGAATTGTTCTCAGTTTGAAGAAAAGCTTTAGGTATACTGTATACACCAAGCAAATGCAACCATATTATAATGTACACAGCTAAACTAAACTGAGACAAAGTCTTTTGAAGAGAACTGCAGATGTCTACACTCTGCAAAGAAAAAGAACAACAAAGACAAAACGTCTCCCTCCTGTTTTTAAGATTATGCAACATACCACTGAACTCACACACTGTTAGTTCACTGAGAGAGCAGACCTAAAACAAATCTTTCACATTTTCAGGAGCTTGCATTGTAACAGCTGCCCAAAATCTGTAAGGTGATACTATTAAGAAAAGACACAAATTGCAACTAATAACTGCAAAAATGGCTCAGCCTTTGTGCTGAAAGCCACATGGACAGATACTCTAGTTAGAAGCAAGCTGTCTCGCTTATAAAGATGAATCAGCACTGATTCAACAATTTATATAAAGTACCAAAATAGCGTTTCACTGTCCAACTCAGAAAACAAAAGTAATAAAGCACCAAAACCGCTGCTTCAAGCACAGTATGAGCAATGCATCCCAAACAGGCGCTCGGATACTAAAAACCACACTCCTTTAATGGAACATTAAATGTATTTAGCGCTTTCATCCACATTAAGTGGACTTCATCCAATCGCCTATTTGGGATTTATTGTTCAAACTGTGCTTGAAGCAACTTATAAGATTACTTAATATCAGCTTGTATAATTCCTATTCCCTTTATTCACTATTTGAACACTTTCACAGCAACTATATCTAAGGGAGGTGTACATTTAGTTACCCTCTAAATAAGTGTTTTATGGAAACATTTTCAGATGTTTTTCTATAGATTTTTAAGGATCTAAGGATTTATTCATCAGCTCTTGACCTCTACCAGCCTGACTTTATCACACACAGATTATGCACAATATACTCAAGACAGACTTTTGCATGGCTAAAAATGCCACATTTAAATTTTTAGTATTGATTTAGAGCTACCCAGTCTGTTTGACTGTAATACTCTTAGATATCTTGACTAGGAAGATTTCAAATAACAGAGGAGACATGACTCATTCCTGATGGGTTCCTCCACCAACCTTGAACATGGTTAACTTAACAGCAGGAGCACGGATAACATTCTCTCTCCTCAAATATAGGGATCAAACATCGTAGCAGCAGGAGAAGCCCTAGGGTTACTTGCTCTTGTAGTATTTTCCACAAGATCTTTCATGTTTACTGCTATATGTTTTCACAAAACATATGTAGTCAGCTTTGGAAAACTATTACTGTGGCTTCAATATCACTGAAACACAAAGCTTTGATCTACTGTTTGAAGACCAGGATGGAAATTACATTAGCCATTCTGAATCAAAGGATTTAATACTGGATGAAGTCTCCTTTCTAGCATCCCTAGTGTACGCTTTTTCAATAAGGCTGAGGAGTATTATAACTCTATAATTGGAATACGTGTTCTGATCCACCCTTCCTACATATGGGGAGCACAACTCCAGTTTGCCAGTAAAGAAATGTCCCAGCCTTCCACACATTGAAAGGGCATGTCAACCATAACACTTCAACAATGCTCAGCACCTTCAACACTTCCAGCAAAATCTCATCCACTCCTGTAATGCTGGCACAATATTAATTATTTACCATGGTGACCTCATCTACTAGAAAGAACGTCACCACATCATCTGATGTTGCCATTGTCTGCTCAGATGATGGCAGGTTCACCAGCTTCAAGGGTTCCTCAAAGAGCTCCTTCTACAAATTGGCAATATCTTCAAAACAATTTACTTTTTCTGTACTTCCTGTACCCTTGCTGAGAGCAGCCTGGCCAATATCACCACCTACGTCTCCTGAATTGTTGTATACATTACACAAACATCCTTGCAGCTGTCTGGATGTCATTCTCCATAGTTTCTTTAAACTCCTCCCACAGCTAGGCATCCTTGCAGCTGTCTGGATGTCATTCTCCATAGTTTCTTCAAACTCCTCCCACAGCTAGGCCTTTATTATTTGAGACTGCAGCAGTTACTGCTTTCCTACCTTGTTTCTTATTGTCACTCAGGTTTGAAGGACCCCACTAGTATGACATGAAGGTTCTCTTTCTTTCACTAGAAAGCTCCTGATATGCATCCAGTTTGGAAACAGCACGGCTACATCTTGGTTGTTTGCAGAAGAGTTTGCCTTTTGGGTTTGGATCTGGAAGTTAGCAAAGAGGATTAATGTGGTGGACTCTTAAAGAGCTGTTTTCTGCAGTCAAGTGTGCAGGTTATGATTCCTTCCACCTCCATTTCCTGCTGTGCAGGTCACTTAACCAAACAGTCCTTTTGGGTTATCTTGAAAAGGAACACTGTCCACTGGGCTTACAAAGTTAACAAATAGAAAAAATAATTAAAAACAATGATACATTAATTAAAATGTGACTGTTATGACCATCATTCAATGGGTCAGCTCACTCTTCAGTGTGAAAATCGACATCCCAAAATCAGAAGTCATTATTCTCAACAAGAAACAAGAATATTACTCTTTGCAGGTGTGGTCAGGGCACATACCTCACATAAAGGAGTTTAGGATTCTTGGGCTCTTGTACACAAGTGATAGGAGAGGGGGTTAGGAGACAGACCAACAAATGGGTTGAATTGTAGCTCTACTGCAGACACTTTAATGGTTAAAAGACAACTGAGTCAGAGTATGAGGATCTTTTTCACCTATTGTCATGAGCTTCGGGTTGTATCTGAGGGATAAGGTCATGTATGGATGTGGCAGATGTGCAGCTGTCACAGCAGCTGGGTTCAGTATCACTGACATAGTGAGTATCCTGGCAACTCCAGTGAATATCTGAATGTAGCTGTGACTTTGTGTCAAAATGCCCATGATTTATTGTAGTATCTGTCATAGGGTGTGTACCATAAAATACAAACTTGAAATCTCAAGGTAGACTCAAGACACACAATATTGATAGTATTTATCAGCTGTAGCTTGAAAATGTCTGGGGAACTTACTGGATGAGTTGTTTCTGATTACTCTGCACCTCCTTGACCCTCATCAGGACATGTGGCCTAACAACTGAATTAATGAATAAATGTGTTGATAAACGTTTTCATTGTCATTGTCATCATCATCATCATCATCCCCCTTCTTTTCCTCCATTTTGTTCTACATGGCATTATGGCATCAGGCTGGTACATCAACTATTGCCACCACTCAGTTCAGTCTCACTGTCCTACTATCATTGACACCTATGTATGACAGTCACAGACCTCCTGCCTATTTGCTGGTTATCCTCATTTCTTCCTTTCTTCATCCTGTCTCTCCAAATCATCATCTGCTTTTCTGCACATGTGCCCAAACCAAAGTAATCTGTTCTGTTTGATTATCTCTGCAACTGGAGTTACTTTTGCTCTGGTGTATACCCTTTATGAAATTATATTTATTTTTATTTTTTATTTAACATTTGTTGACCAGGTATGTCTAATTGAGCTGAAGCCCTTTTTCAGCAGAGACCCGGGGAGAAAAGCTCCAAATTAATACAAACAATTTTAGCTAAGATAATACAAACAATTTAACATTTCCATGGTAATTTAAAAACACATGCAGTAAATTTAACATGATTAAAGTCAAAAGAAAACAAGCAACAGTACTGTATTACAAATGTTATATATATATATATATATATATATATATATATATATATATATATATACTGTATAAATGTCTTAAGTGGTAATTACAGAGAAAGTAAGAAAAAGGAAAGTGTAGAGGTGACTAGAGGAGGGAAGAAGGATAGAGTAGGTCAAAGGTAGTATAGGTTGGTTGTATGAAGAGACAGTGGAGAGTGAGAGGAAAGAGGGGTATGTTAGATAGATTAATATATTTAGGGAGGGTAAGAGCAGTGACAGGTCCATTGCCCTTTAAAGTACTCTTTTGTGGTTAATTTAAATTGTTTGGGATGTGTAAGAGTTTTGATTTCAAGAGGGAGTTTGTTTCATGCTATAGAGGGATGGTAGCTATATAGGTTGCACCCTGATTTAGACTTGGGTTTGTAAATATATGACAGATCCTGGGATGAGCTTTGAGATGTCTTGTAGGGGAATTGTGGGAGATGAGAGAACATAGAGCTGGACAGTAGGCTGGCAGATACAGAACTGAGCATGTGATTTGGAGTTGTGAGAGGAGGAGTAGGTGAGGTAGTTCAAGCCAGTTTAAGTGCTTTAAAGAGAGACAGTGGTGAGATTTACAGGTTTGTTGAGCTACAAATCTAGCTATTTGTGATATGTTGACTCCAGCTTGGTAAGTAGAGAGGAGTTTAGATTAGCGAGAATTTGGGAGCAATATGTTAAGCAAGGGGAGAAGGTAAGCATGTATGAGAGTGATTCTAGCTTCATGGGTAAGACATTTTTTGTTTCTGTATAAAAGTCCTAGTTTCTGATGGGTTTTCCTGATACAATTATTTATGTAAAGGTCACATTTTAGATGATTATCAATGGTAATGCCAAGGAGTTTTGTACTGGATTCAACTTCAGTAGGGGTATTGTTAATTAAGTGACATTACTGAAAAGGAAGATTTGATATGGTTAACTGTTTTGGGCAGGAAGAGTAGTAGTTTTCTCTTTCTTAGGGTTGAGGATGAGCTGATTGTTGGAGAGCCATGTCTCCACTGAATTAAAGGAAGACTGGGTAGCAGATTATAATTCAGAGGGAGAACTGGGTATGCTTATGACTGCAGAGTCATCAGCATACTGGACTATGGAAGAATATGGACAGGAGGAATGCAGTAAGTTAGTGAAGATATTAAAAATGAGTGGTATGAGAATGGATCCTTGAGGGATACCCATTTTTATTGGAAGGGGAGTAGACAGTGCAGAGTGCCATCTCACTGATTGCAGTCTTTCTGTGAGATAGCTGGAGAACCATGCAACTGTGTCTGGGGAGAAATTGAGGTTGGAAGGTTTGTTCAGTAGCAGAGAGTGAGAAACAGTGTCAAAAGCCTTTGAGAGATCAAAGAATAGACAGGAGATAAGTTTATGATCCTCTCTGGCTAAAGAAATAGTGTTGAGGAAGGACAGGGGAGCAGTGGTGGCACTATGTTTAGGTTGGAAACCGTGTTGTGTAGGAGTGAATAATTTTTCTTGTAAGAGATGTTGCATAACTTGTGCATGTATGCATTTCTCTAAGACTTTAGAGAGAGGGGAGCGGATAGCAATAGGTCCGAAATTACAGATTTCTGAGGAGTTACCTCCTTTATGAACAGGTAGGGTGTAGAATTGTTTCCGGATTGATGGGACTTTAGAGTCAGAGATGGAGCGATTGATAATGATAGAGACAGGCAGAGCAAGAGCGTGAGCTGCTATCTGGAGAAAGTATGATGGAATGTTATCAGCAGATACAGAGCATGGTTTTAGCCTACAGATAAGGGTTTTGATATAGGTAGTAGGGATAGGTTTAAGGGAGAAAGTGCTCACAGAGTTAGAAGTTGGAGAAGGTTTAGGGCAGTTGGGAGCATAGCTGTTAAGGAGGGTGGAGTTAAAAAGCTTGGATATAGATTCAATAAAGTAGGTGTTGAAGGTGTTGGCAGTTTCATCTGGTGATTTATCAGGACATGGGTTGGGTAAGGTAGGGTTGCCAGGATGTAGTATATGGTTTATTGCATTCCAGAATTTTTTGGATCAGATTTTGTAGTAGAATTCTTTTTTTGTCTTTATTGATGAGATTTTTTTTTGCCTGATTTCTTTGTTCTTTATATCTTTGTAGGTCAGCAGGATCTTTAGATTGTAAGCATATTTTCCAAGCTCTATTCCTGGCTTTCATGATGGTATGAGTAGTTTTTGATAGCTAATGGGACATATTAGCTTTTATCCTTATTTTTTGGAGTGGAGCTAGTGAGTTTAAGATATCAAGAAAAGTTGAGTTGAAAGCTTGGACAGCTATATCAAGTGGGAGCTGGGTGAGAAAGTTCCAGTTAACTCTAGAGATGAGAGTTTTAAATGTATCTGGTTAAAGTTGGAGAAATTGTGTCAGGTGATATATCTGTGTGGTTCAGAGAGATGGCTAGTATACCTGAGCACCTTTATGGGTAAGAGGTCACTCAGGGAATCAGGAAGTGTTTCAGGTTTGTGTTATTTAGAGGGATGTGAAACAAGTATCCAATCTATGAGGGTACTGGGAGAGTGAGAGTTATTTGTATGAGCTGGTTGAGAGATTAGCTGAGTAAATCCATATAGATTTATATGATGTGGGGAACAAGGGTTATTGAGGGTCTATATCATATGAGTGAATTGCACTAATTGTGAACGCTCATAATATTGAATGTGCCAGACCTCATAGTGGTTTTTCTGAGATTGTGGTACAGTAAAGAATGGGATATTTGCCCTTTCCTCACTGTAGTGCGATCTCAGAGTTGGAATATATATTTAGCAGGAGGTGGGTGGGCAAAGTCCCCCACAATAGGAAGTTCAAGGTCTGGTACGTTTAATATTATGAGCGTTCACAATATGTGCGATTCACTCATATGATATTGCCAAGTTATTAAGGGTTAGCCAATTTATATTTATATCCTCAAGAGGATGGTTTCGTTAGGGATGTTTTGAGAGAAATAGGAGAGAATGCTTTCCAGCAGGGGAATATTATCAGCTGGTGGAATGTAAATAGCTGCTATGGTAATGGTAGTGTAGTTATTGAGTATAAGGTTAATTGCCAGTATTCTAGCAGGAGAAAAGGATGGGATAGATTCATGGGATGGGAGATAGTGAGGTAGTTGGAGTAGACAATAGGGACTCCACCACCCTTTTTTTTGTATGGTCCAGGCGGATTATATTATAGCCTGAGGGGAGAATATCTTCATCAAGGTTATGGGGTTTAAGCCAAGTTTCTGTTACTGAAATAATATCTGGGGTGTGATTAGATATCCATGCATGAAATTGGCTAACTTTGTTAAGGATGCTTCTGGTACTGTTAGAGTAAAAAGAGATTTCTTGGTTTGTTGTCGGAGAGTGGCCTGAGTTTGGAGAGGAAGTTAAGGGAGGGCCAATGTGTGTGAGATAGGGACAGGATTTGGATGCATGTCACCTGATATGAGTAGTCTAGTAGGGTAGTATTGAGTTTTCACTGTTAAAGGGGTAGCATCTAGTATACTTTGTCTTGTTTTTAGATGTTAGTGAGTGGGAGGGAGGAATTTTTATTTTGGGGAGTTGGGTGTTGATAGGAAAGATAGAAGCAGAGATAGTTATAGGTTGCTGTGAGTAGGGGAAATAATTAGTATGTGAGTAGGTAGGATCTTTATGAAAAGAAGATACAGTTGTGGGAAGATGATGCAACAGTAAGTAGGAGGAATAGTGGAAGTGAAGTGAGCCAGAGTGAAGCGAGGGCGAACGGAGCAAGGCTACACCAGAAACAGAGGATATTCCCAAAGAAAAACAATCTGTGAGTACAATTTTAAAAAAGGGAGAAATGGTATTTTGCCCAATTAAGTAGGTGGATATCAGTCCTTACATTGCTAGTCCTTTTCACAAGGGAGTACTATTAATTCACTAGGGGAAGTTAGAAACAGAGATAAGATAAACCAGACAAGGTTTAAATTTATTAGTAGGAGAATATACAGAGTCAGGGATAGGGAGGGTAAATATAAGTGGGTTAGGATAAAGAGAAGTTGGGCATTCATAATATTGTTTTCACTGCAGCTACCTTGCCTAACAAAAATCACTAGTTTAGTCAAAAATAAGATTACAATCAGTTAAGGCAGATTAACTATTATTCATACTTTGCTACTTTTTTAAGGATGGTAACTCTGTCCGTTGGGTGCTGTGGCCATTCCTATTCATGGCTCCTTTAATCCACAACAGGCATTAGGTACAGGCTTGCCTAAGGGTAGAGGGGATGCTGGGAGGTAAGGAGGGAAGAACAAGATAGAAAAATATGTTAGGAGAACGTTCAGAGAGGATTAGACATCAGTCAACATTTTCTCACTCTAATTACACAATACTCTATAAACTCAAAGACCAATGGGGTGCAGTAAATTCCTATTAAGACACTGACTATACTTTAGAAGAGATAAAATAACAGCTATATTAACTGCTTTAAACAGTAAAGTATATGGAAATATTCCAAGAGTCAACACATTTACAGAGACGCACTAGAAGTACGAGCCAACCTAGCATATGCAGACAAGTAATACATTGTATCAAAGTGGATGCTGCTAAGTTCTCATTTAAAGTGGCACAGCTGTTATCACTGCTGCTTCAGAGCACTTGGTTATCCAGTTTGGGTCTCGGGAAAATGCCTTCTCTTGAAGTATGCATATTCTTCCTGTGTCTGCAAGGTATTTTTATCAGGAGCGTATGGTGCTCCACATTCCAATGACATGCTGTAAGTCAATTTGCAATCCTCTAAATTACTGATAGGTGTGTGTATTCCGAGAGACTGACATCCTATCCAGTATTAGATTGACTGCCTGCACTCAGTGAGTACTGTGATAGGCTACTGATCCTCCGTGACCTTTTATTGGATGAAGTAGTAGTGAGAGAACTGAATGACTTAATGAATGTTACTCTCCACACACAGCTAATCTCCACTTACAGCAAATTTATTACAGTATGGATACCAAGCTTATTAAATAGATGACATCAATGTCACTGTAAATTATTAATAAAACTAATAGGCAGTCCAGTGTGGAGTTCTCAGAGATCAGCATTGAATACCTTATTGTTTAACATGCTTTCTCTTCTAACTATCAAAATGGAAGAGAGCTCACCTGAATAAATGTGTAGTTTCTAGTGAATTAGTTGAAATCCCCCTTTTTAAATCTGCTGCTCTAAGTGTGGCTGCTGAGCGTTCCTGGACTCTATCACCTATCTGCAGTCGGTACAAACTACTTTTCCTACTTTTAATTTCTACTACTGGTCGTGCCCTGCTGGACATCCAGACCAACAAATATTCACCTACCATACCCTGTTTGTCCTACACCCTCCTGGGAAACCAAAGTACTACCTGAACTGAACTCCAAGAAAACTAAAGAAAGTATGTCAAATGTGGTTCAATCTCCCTCCAGATGTATGTGATATTGTTGACTAAATTGCTAGGTCTCTAGTGTAAACCCGCCAGATTAGCCAGCAGTAGTCTCCACTCTGTGCATTTTCAGGTTTAACCACTAGATGGCAGTCCTTACCTGCCTCTAATGCCTTCCCTCACTATTTCTTTACTTATATGATTAAAACCCTTAGCTTTTCACTCTCCTCTTCTTTTCTCATATCCTAGTCTGCATTCTTCCTAAAGCTAGGGTTACCACCTGTACCACTTTGCGAGGGACAGTTGTGTCCTGACCAAATATATTAAAAATAGCAAATATCCTGAGATTGTAGGACATAATTGTGTCCCATATTTCATGTAATAGTTGCATAAAATAGTCATTTCTGTATGTAAAATATTAAATGTTACAAGAAACAAAATAAGCAACTAAACTGCTACAAGAATAAGCTTTCATGTAGGCAAAAAAGTAAAGTTCTATTCTTTGTATTGACCGTGGGTTTGTGTTGGCCTGTAAAATCTGATTTGTGTCCCAAAAATGTCCCACCTTGGCTATTTGAAAAGGTGGCAACCCTACCTAAGCCTCTCAACTTGCCTTACAAACTTCTACAAAACCCTTCTTCTACCAACCCTGCTTACCTTCCTCTATACTTACTTTCAGCTATACTGATTGTTCTTCTCACCATCATGCAGTGTCTGTCCTTCAGGTCTAGCTCTGATACCCCACGTAGATTGCACCAGCTGCATTGTCCCCTCTTTTTCTTTAGTTTACTGCCTCCATCTTCCTCACTTCTTATTTGCTTCCTGCCTTATACAACCTTAGAATCTATTCTAAACCTCTAATTCGTCTCTGCTCGGTCTTCCAGTCAGTCTCTGCTTTCTCCTACTCCTCCCCTTGCCTTACTACTGCTTTCTCCACTTACTACTCCCCTCTTCCATACTACATCTGCCCCAAACCTATCATAGGGAACCAGTTTCTGGAGGCGCCATTTTTAAAACCCATGCTCTGCGTGTGGCTGATGAGCATATCTAGCCTCTATCTGCAGTGTAAGTGTGCTTTTGTGTTACAAATGGTGTAGATTTACTCTCTGTATAGCCAGTGTTTTATGTGTTGAATCACTGTTGTTTTTTGTAGCCAATGTTTTATGTCTTGAATCACAGTTGTTTCTTGTAGCAAAGCATTGCGATTGCTCTCACTCACATGCTATCGTATTGCTTATTTTTGTTCTACTTGCTCCTTATGTCACATTTCGCACGTCTGCAAAGGCCCTTCAGATTCTAAGAACCTTAACTGCACCACCAAACACCTGGTGTTGGCGTCACTTGCTCAGCCTGCAGTAGTAGCATCTTATTAGCCTAACAGCAGTGGCCCGCTACTACTATTGCTATCCCTGGCACTTGTAGAATGCTCATATTGCTTGTTCATAGACAGCAGGGAACACCTTAGCATGTAATTGTGCTTATCTGTACAGTTATTGGCTCAGGATCCCTCCTGATATCCGCAAATAAGTGTTAATCTGCTACAGTATCTGCACTGATGATTTAAGTGTGCTCTTGCACTTTCAATCCACAATAGTGTGTTTTCAAACACTTGTGCAGCTTATATCCATACTAAGACATGGTTTTACCACCAAACTCCAATACATGGGAACTAAACACTAAATTTAACGTGCTTGTATCCTTTGGATCCCTTGGTATAGCATGCTAAGTGTACGGCCTACCCACCTTCAGCCTTGTGTCTCTGCTATCCCAGGTGCGACTGAACAAACTGCTTTTCTAAGCCAAAGCACTGTGAGTAAGAAAAGCTATACACTTATTGCTGTGCTTGCCTGTTAATAATGCTTATGTGTTAGACCTGACCATGGGTTCCTCCATGTTAATGGTCACATTCTTTGGTGCCCTCCTAATACTAATGGCTGTGAGCACTTAACTTCCAAAGCACCTATGTACTTTCTCAGTGTCTAGTCAGTCTTTCCTAGCTCCCGAGAACAGTATACCTTTGCCAAATAAGCGGTTACCCGCTATCCTATTCTGCTTTCTAATTGAAACACTTTTGATCCAAATACAAAGGTTACTCATTTTATTTAGCCTGACACCATCTCTCAGGCTGTGAAATACTGTGCTATGTTTCCATATGTGTCTC
This sequence comes from Protopterus annectens, assembly GCF_019279795.1. Taxonomy (NCBI): domain Eukaryota; kingdom Metazoa; phylum Chordata; order Ceratodontiformes; family Protopteridae; genus Protopterus; species Protopterus annectens. Next base: position 337,191,204 of record NC_056739.1, read on the forward strand.
CCTAGCTGCAATAGCAAAATTAGATTATTAGTCAGTTCTATTTGCAATGAAATCGGCTGCAATGGAAAGGAAAATGCGCTCACGTTTTTGTGCCTAGTCTCACGGTAAAGGCATTCTACCTGAAGCTGATCTAGCTACTAAACTTTAACTGTAAATGCTGTATTGTTATATTATAAATGACTACTCTCCAAATGTAAAATACTTTGTCTAAATTAAGCTGCATTGTTAACTAATGAAGAAGCATGTCTCTGTGCCTGCAAAGTCTCATTAGCTGGCTTGCTTGAAGTTAAGGTAAATTGTTCATGTAGTTGTGCCTAGTTTTAGAAGAAATTCCACCTGTTGTTAACATTGTTTTAAACCAGCTACAGTGCATGGGTCCTAATTTGTTGATTAACCTACAGCTCTCCTGTTATTCACCTTGGGTTCTTTTTAACAAGCTTTCCCTTTATTTTTGTTGTTCTCCAGCGGTACAAACTACTTTTCCTACTTTTATTTTCTACTACTGGTCCTGCCCTGCTGGACATTCAGACCAACAAATATTCACCTACCATACCCTGTTTGTCCTACACCCTCCTGGGAAACCAAAGCACTACCTGAACTGAACTCCAAGAAAACTAATGAAAGTATGTCAAATGTGGTTCAATCTCCCTCCACATGTATATGATATTGTTGACAAAATTGCTAGGTCTCTAGTGTAAACCTGCCAGATTAACTAGCAGCCATACCCAGTCTGCTTTGCTTTCTTCTACTCTGAAACCCCCCTACCCATGTTATCCCAGCCTTTTTGTTGCTATACTTCCTTCTAGATTTCTTTTTTGATTTTTCTTAGTACTTCCAGCCTACTCCGGTGGTCTCCACTCTGTGCATTTTCAGGTTTAACCACTAGATGGCAGTCTTTACTCACATCTAATGCCTTCTCTTACTATTTCTTTACTTATAGGATTAAAACCCTTAGTTTTTCACTCTCCTCTTCTTCTCTCATATCCTAGTCTGCATTCTTCCTAAATCCTCTCAACTTGCTTTACAAACTTCTACAAAACTCTTTCTCTACCACCCCTGCTTACCTTCCTCTATACTTACATTCAACTTTACCGATTGTTTTTCTCACCATCCTGCTGTGTCTGTCCTTCAGGTCTGCCCCACTCTGTTTGCCCTGTGGGCTCACTCCGCTCCCCAAACCTGCCCCCAATTCCCACATACCCCAGTACACTTACACTTATTCTAACCCTGTATCTCCTCCCCTTCCCTTAAGCCAATCCTATCTCTACACCTCCCCCACCCTGCATCCATTAATTAACTAATCACTCCCACATCTGTATCCTCTACCTTTCCTGTACTCTCAGCTACACTCCTCTCTCTCTCTCACTTAAACACTCTATTATTCATCCAGTTACTTCATCCTAACCTATTACTAGTAAAATGACTCCTCCACTTCCAAAGACTTTTCTCATCTCCTCTATAAGCATGCTTCTTCTAACAACTGTCTTCAATGACACCTCCTATTCCTCCTACAATCTACCCCCCTCCTTTTTGCCCCTACATTTTCTACTCTCCCCACAGACCTCTCAACCAATTGGGGACAAATTTCAACAGAATCAGGGACAAGTCAAGAAAAAAATCAGGGACAATCAGGGACACTTTTAAAATATTAGTGCTATTAACTTGAAACATTGACAGAATCAGAGCATATGAATTAATACACATTTTCTGAAGTAAAAGAAGTTTATAACTCTTAATTATTGTCATTATTCATTAAGTGTAATTCATCACCTTTCCTCCAAAAGTCACTAGTTTTAGGAGGGATTAAGAGGGATAGAGTTAAAAATTGAGTCAAAATCAGGGATGTCCCTGAAAATCAGGGACAGTTGAGAGGTATGCTCCCCCATCCCCACCTCATTCCCTCCCACTTTCACGACATATCCCCCTCTCTAGTTCAACCTAACCCACTTCACTACTCAGTAAAGCATTACACACCCAAAGTGAAACTGTTGTTCCCACAAATTACAAGTTGCAAACCAAAGGTTCTGCTCCCTTCTTCTTCTAATTGGCTTGTCCTAGCAGGATATATTTACCCTAATCCTGGACCTAAGACTATTAACAATCACTCTCCCTCTATCTCTCCAAATAGTACCAACCATAAATACCTCAAACTAATTACCATCAATGCCCAGAGTGTTAGAAACAAGATAGCTCTCTTCCACGTTTGGCTAAATCATACCCTACCAGATATAATGGCAGTCTCAGAGACATGGTTACAACCCCACATTACTGACACTGACATTCTATCCCCTGGCTTTCAAGCACTCAGATGTGACCACCAAAACAAAAAAGGAGAGGGAGCAGCCTTAATCTATACTAGCCTTCTGAACCTCTGTCCTTACCAGAACCCCATTCCCCAGTTCAACAACACTGAACTAGTTAGATGAATTCTCAAAATAAATAACTACAAAAGTATTTATGTTGTGGCCATCTATAGCCCCCCCCCCCAGAAATAATACTATCACTCTAGAAAACATTATTTTATGGGCTTCAACTAACATCAAGCTTGAGACTTGCATATTAGGGGATGTGAACATTGATTGGAACAGAATCAGTAACAACAATCCCTCCCTATTTATTAATCTATGTAATTTCACTCAACTAACAAATGGCATTACCAGACCTAATAGAAACAACCCTCCAGGGTCCACTCTGGAATGGATCTTAGTCTCACACTCTAACAATATCTCACACTCTCGTATATTACCAGACTCCTTGAGTGACCATCTCCCAGCCTTCATTGACCGAGCTACCCACTCCTCCCGTCACCAACACCAATAATCCCACACTCGTAATCTTACAAACGTTAGCCCTTCCATGTTCTCCAAAACCCTTAAACTTACAAATTGGGACAACCTAAAAACTCTTCCACTAGATAAAGCCATAGACTTCTTCAATACAATCTTCCTAGACATCCTAAACACCCAAGCATCACCTGGAACAAAACGAATAAAACCCAACTCTACCCCACGGCTAACAAAAGACACCAAATCACTTATACTACAAAGAGACAAGACCTGGAAACATTACAACAAAAATAAACACCCTGTTACACTTCTTAAATACAAGCAAATCCACAACCTAACCAAAAAGCATGTTATAAAAGATAAAACATCTTATTACACTAAACTTCAGTCTACCCACTCCAAAAATCATAAACAATTCTGGAACTCCATCAACTCTCTTTTACACCCTGGTACCAAAGTCAATTCCTGTCCTGACAACAATAAAACTAACACTGAAATTGCCACTCTTTTTAACTCTTTCTTTACCAACGCTATAGCTGAACTTACTAAGACCTTCCCCAAACACACCTCCCTCCAATCAATCCCAATTCCCCTTCCTCTCCTCAACCCAACACCCCCAATCCTCCCCCCACTTTTGATTTACAACCCATCTCAACCTCCTACATCAAAAAGCTTCTTTCCAAACTTAAGCCATGCTCCAATGCCCCCGACAATATTCCCTCTCTCTTTCGAAAGATTGCCACAGATGGTATAGCCATTCCCATCAGCATTCTTATCAATAGGTCTATCCAGGAATCGTATGTCCCAAAACTGTGGCATGCTGCCTTTATCCTGCCCCTCCATAAAGGAGGCAAAAATAATGTCACCTCTAACTTCTGCCCAATAGCCATTCTTTCTCCAATCTCAAAAATCCTCGAAAAATGTATCAACCATCAACTCATGCCCTTCCTCATCAATAATCATCTACTCACCCCTACTCAACACAGCTTCCGCCCTGGCCATAGTACAATAACTGCTCTCCTCTCTTTTTTAGACACAGTAAACCATGCTCATGACTCTGGAGAAATTGTCTCCACTGTCCTTCTAGATCTATCTAAGGCATTTGACACTGCACTGCATACCCAACTTCTGAACCACTTTTCTAAGCTCAATCTCACTCAGAACTCCCTTACCTGGTTCAATAGTTATCTCACTGACAGATCCCAGGCAGTGAAATGGCAAGCTGGTACCTCAACCTTCCTACCTACCCCAACTGGAGTACCCCAGGGATCCATACTCGGACCAATGCTCTTTAATGTATTCATCAATGACTTACATGCTACCATTCCTAACACCAAAATAGTGCAATACACACACAATTCCACTTTAGTCCGCTCTGCTCTTAGTCTTTCAGAGCACCATACAAAAACACAACTGGCCTTTACAACTACTGAGAAACTGGATGCTTTTAAACCATCTCTCCCATAATGCCTATAAATCCAAAATCCTTCTCTTCTCTTCCTCAAAAACCTTCCCATTTGACAAGCAATCCTTCAATATCATCACCCATACAAACTCCACCATAGAAGTAGTCCCTTTTGCTAAACTTCTTGTGGTTACTATTGATGAACACTTGAAATTTGATACACATGTCCAACTAAATATTAAAAAAAAACATCATAAGCATGATATGCTATACAGAAACGCCCACATTCTCTCTCCATCTACAAGGCAAACTCTTGCCTTTACCTACTTACTACCATGTCTACTTTATGGTGCTTCTCTTCTAACCAACCTTTCTACTACCATCACCTCAAAACTAGAAATCTGTTATAACAAAATCACTAAATTCGGTACTAAATCTAAACACTCCTCCCACCATTGCTCCTCTCTCTGCATGCTAAAGTGGATAGAACTTCCTAACCACCTAGACTACCTCCAACTTACTACAGCCCAAAAACTAATCTTTAAACCTAGTGCATGCCCTGCTCTAACTAATATCTTACCATTATACACTCTGCACAGACCCCCTAAGTTCAGCCCAACAAAATCTATTTTTGGTATATAAACCAAAACGTTCCCCTGGCCAGTATCTCCTGTCCCATTCACTAGCCAAAAAATGGAACTCTCTCCCACCCCGGCTAAAAAGTACTACAAACTCTGAACACTTCAAATTCCAGCTCCATTCCTACCTCTCCCAAAATTGGAACTGTAATTGCATTCTTCCTACCTAATTCCTCCCATTGTCTTTTATGTACGTCCCTCTTTCCCTTACAACCTGCTGCCTCTTCTGCATCTTCACCGCTTGAATCGAACGTAAAATAAGTCCTAAGCCCTGATTGCTTATTATGTAAATATTGTACACAGCTTTCTATCCCCACTCTGTCTCCCTATTCTTCTCTCTTTTACCTACATATAAGCCCAGTACTAAGGATGATACTAACTAGCCTAAAAGTGTTCCCACCTCTGTACCACTAAACAGCAGCCTCCTTCTCCACTGCCCAGCCAATTATCTTTGATTTCTCTAGAACCTTTCTCCAGACAACCTTCCCCTCTTTCTCTATCACTCAACTTCCCCTCTCTGCTCTCACCTGAATCTTATATGCTCACATGCTAACTAACACTGTAAATAGCTTTCTAATCAATAATGTACAAATGCTATGAACTACATGCAAATGCCTCTCTATTTATGTATATATGTGTGAACTGTGCTCAGGTTGTCTAACTATATACATATGTTATGAACGGTGCTCAAGCTTTCATACTAAAATACTTTTTCTTGACTATCCTGCCACTTTTGTCTCATCCCTGAACTGTAATTACCTTTCTAAATCTACAATGTATGCATGCTATGAACTACAAGCAAATCGCTCTCCATCTGTGTATGTATGTTATGAACTGTGCTCTAGTCATGTAACTTTGTACATATATTTTGAACCGTACTCAAGTTATTCTTGTTAATCCTCTCCTTTGCTCCTTTCCAATTGTTAGATCTCAATATATCATTTTAAATTTGTTTTCCAAAATGTATAAGTCCATGCATAATTATATAGTGTAAAATTCTATGCTAGTTTTAATTGTATGTAACACAGAGCTTTTCTCCCAGGGCCTCCACTGAAAATGGGCCCCTTGGGCCCAGTGGACCTCCCTGGTTATCAAACTGGAAATAAATAAATAAATAATTTGTACTTAATTGGACCTCAGACAGAACTGCTTCAAACGTCAGTTGAAAACTGGTATTCACACAGAATCCTAACATTTATTATAGCCAAATTTGGTAACTTCTGTTTCATTCCCATATATTTTAAGTAAGTCCAACAGCTGCAAAGAACATTTGCATCTATTTACTGAAGTAAACATCTTGGCTTAATTATAACAAAAAAAAACTTCTTTGAGTCAAACATATTTAAATTAACATCCTCAGGGACTAAGATTTTAGGTCACGTTAGCCAGCTTTTTCTAAAATCTGACAAATTTCCCATCTACTGAGTTACTTAAATCAGTATAGCCAGTCTTAAACCATAACATCTATTTCTAAGCATGTAGTAAGGCTTATTTTACCAACAAAGTAGAAATATAGAGAAAAATTAAATATCTAACAGGGATGACATACATGATTTCTCAGGCTAGACTAATATCGCTGAATCTTTGTAGTATCCTCACTAGGCTATAAAGCCTGCAATGACTATTACAATCATAACACACATGATATGGAGCAAACAGGCTGATTGGCGTGGTTGGCTAATAGCTGGGAAGTAAGAGGGATAAGGTATTTAAAAAGGAAAAGTCCTGTTTATAGCGATTCTGCCGTGCCCTTCATGGTTAATTAAGTACAAGTAAACTGCCTTGCATTTCACTGCTAGAAAATGTGATGCAATGAGCGCCCTTTTACTCATAACGCAGTGACATTATGCATTTCTACTAGGGCTACTTCCACTGCTTGACATACTGCTCCTGTACACCGAATAATGTAGATATTCCAATCATTATGCTTTAACTCTGTACTTCCCTTGCACTTCTTATCCTTCATTTTGCTGGAAAATTATTACTAAAGCTTTGTAACAGTTAATTTCTGAAAGTGCACATTGTTTATATATGTGTTATGATTCCAATATTTTATTCATTATGGGCTCTACCATGCAAGATCCATCACAACTGTATCCTGATTCTCCAAAAAATGAAATGCACTTCCACCTCATAAGTAGCAAATTCTGAAATTTACTGTGACATTATTAAAGAGCTCTAACTGACTGTACCAGTGGGCATTTAGAGTCTATCCCCCTTACCCCTTGTGGCTATTTATACTAAACCAATGGTTATGGTATCTTGGAGTATGAAGATATTGCACTTAGAACATAATTCCTCATCTTTAAGAAACAATCTCGTCAGTCTGATGGTTTCAGTTGTAGTCCCCCCAACTGTAACATTTACTCATGCTTCACTGCACATGAGGTATGCTCTGCAAAACATAACCTTGTTCTCTTTTGATTTGTGTTTCTACAGATGGCTTTTACCATGCAAAACTCATTACTGAATGCTAGTGACAAGTGTATATCAGATAATAAAACTAAAATGACAGAGAATAAAAGAAAAAAAACTAAGCAAAAAGTAAGACTATGTTATTAAAACTGATGATTACAATTTTTTCTACACAAGGTATCTGTTACCAAGAATGGTGGAAATAGACTGAAAGTCATAATGACATTTTTATATGTGAAACACGTTTAAATACAATATAGAATGTAGCATTATATCCACAGTGTTTGCACAAAGTGATTTGAAGAATGGAACAAAGGAAACACAAGAATATGTAACAAGGTAAAAATGGGAGTGGATGTTGCTCGAAGATATGAAAGAATATGAATATCAACATAAAAATAACAGAAAATCTGCACGAGAGAAAATGTATCTCAGAATTTTTGTTTAAAAAATATGAGTAATTAATCCCAGATAGGTTTACAGAGATGAGTAACTTATTGCAGATCAAAACAGATCTTGTATTTTAATTGGACAATACTAAGCCATTATGAGGTAGCAAAGAACATACTAGCTGTCTTACTGATATTGGTATTGTTATTTAGCTGTTTCCAAATGCTTAAGAAATTTAAGTTTAATTTGACTTGGGCCTTTCACACTTCTTTACTAAATGCATAAACGTGATGCTAGCAGAGTGTAAGGTTCTTATGATGATGTCATTTATGTAAAAAAAGGAAAAAAGCATTGGCACAAAGACAGATTCCTTCTTGTACATCTCACTGGACAAAGTTTGTTATTTGCAATATTGCTGGAGATAACCTTAATGTTAACTGCTATGGTGATAGTTTAGAAGCCATTTTTAGTTGTTCTTCTTTGATTGCTTTAGTTCTATAGCATCATGCATTGTTATACACATATACGACACTTGAGAAACAACTTTGTCACTCTTTTCTATAGATTTGCTTATTTGCCTGTATATAGCTGTGTATAAAATTTTATTTTTTGTCCATGCAAAATACCTTAGGCAGGCCTTATACCACTATGCATCCAGCAGGGCTGCCTTCTTGATAAATTTTGATTACTGAATGAGTTTACATAAATCTACCACAAGGATTAATACATTGAGTGTTATAAAAAAGTGAAGTAAGCCTTTTGTAAATGCTTCCTAGGGTGCATACATGCTCTATGTATGGTTGCTTAAACCACGTGCCTGGTAAAATCGGTGAACATATGAACTTTGATCCTCAGATAGAATTATAAATTATGACATGTATACATTGGAAAGCACTAGAGAGAAAGAAACTGAGTCTGTGCAAATGTGTTATACTAGGCTGAGGGCATGATCTAAAAGTTTGCATGAACTAAAAGCTGTCAATTCAATATAAGAGGGAATAAATATATACTCAAAACAAAAGAAAATGATTGGTAATAGTGCAGCTAATAATATCTCTGTAGTTATGGAAACAAATTTTAATTATACATCAACCAAGTGTAATGCATTACATGATGCACAAATGTGACTGTCACAAGCAAATTAGCCCTAAAATGCCAGGTACAGAACTTAGTTATAATCATTGACTGCCCGGGATTTCATCTACCTCACTTTGAACCTGTTACCATCTAGCACATTCTTGATCATGTTACATTCTACCAACAATCAAATTACTAATTTGATATCAAGATCTCAGTACCTGAATATACTTCAAGTGGGCTAACCAACATATTTATTTATAATAGCTGATGACCAAGCAGTCTCCCTTCTAAAGATGTAGATACCAGCATTCACACCATTGCTGTAAGGATATCATTCACTAATAAATTAAAACATCAACCACAGGCATGTATGAGTAAACAAATGAAAACTTTCCACTTTTAAAGAGATCTGATTATATGGACAAAACAAAATTGCAGTTGCAGATTGAAAGTAAAATAAAATGTTTCAAATAGATAGACTGATGACAGGTATACAGACTCCCTCTGCCCTTGAATTTTGAAAGCCTCCCTGGCTACCTCCCTTAGGATTTGTAACGTAGGAGATGACAGCAATCCCATAAGTTTCTTTGTGATCCTGCACATTTCCTCTTCCATAGGAAATCTAGTATCTTTTCATAACTTTGACTCTGATTTAAACTCACTGCTACTAATTATCCATCCCCTTGAAGAAGCCCCCTTCTGGAGAAGCCATTACCTTTTATCACCTATAACTCTAGGCCATGCTTGCTGTTATGTCTCACCTCTTTTCCTGAAATAACCACGTCACCAGTCTTTACTGAGAATGTGGGCACTTTTCTTGTCTCCTTGTCTGGCTGCATGTAACTGCACTTACACAAGTTATTGCATCAAGTAATTTCCTTTTGGATTATCTACAGGGATATCATCCTGTTGTTCTTGTCAACTGCTGGCTTAACCGTTATGTCTGATGAAGTATCCCTATTGGCAGTAGTTTCTTTGCCCTCTACAAAAATTGGATGCAGAGTATTGTGACAATATGGGGCAGTTGCTTTCTGCAGGCTATTTTTCTGGCCATTTGCACTAAACATGCCATAGATGCTTAACTAGAAACATCTATTCCTAGGATCCAACCATCTGTTAGCATCAATGACTTCCCTTTTTATTTATGTAACTGGATGTGATGGTTTATTCTAATGTCAATCTCTTCACCTGAACACCATTCCTTCCCCATCAATCAGACTCTCATATCCTTGGATATATTACTGAATGTTTGGTCTTTAATTGTAATATCTTCCAACATTTCAAATGTGGTAACTTGACATCCACTCATCCGCCTGTGAAAATAAATCATTTTTTTCTGCACTTAAATCACAAACAAATCTTCTGGCTTTCTTTTATATTCTCTTAACATTTTATACAAGTTACAGGTGTGAGCTTAGGACATTCTGAAAGGATATATTTTAACAAAGCCAACACAGTCTAAACTTGGTACATTTCTGAAAACATGCATAGCTTTAATCATGAGAAGAAGATTTAAAAATCATACCCAATGCCCTTGCTTAGTTTTTGTTCTGATTACACACAAGAACACACTATTCTAGTTACTAGATTAGATGCATAAATAAATGAATGCATAATAAACAATTGAATGCGACCATACGGAGAAACGGAAGGGTACATAACTTGATTTATAATTATCCCAAAACTAATACAACACTCCCCTCTAGTGGACAAAAGCCAAAATTACATACAAAATGAATCAAGATAAATTAAAAGATGTAATTAAAATTCAGTTAATCATGGATCCATACATGAGAAACGCGGTTTCTCCTTGATACAGTGCTTTGTGGTTGCTTACTAGTTGATTTCTTGGTTTTAACTCTAGCGGTGGAGCTACTGAGTTGATCAAGGCAGTACCTGTAGAAAACTAAATTAAGGAAAGAAAAATTTTGCCACAGCCCACTGAAAATGACAACACCAAAGAAACGCAAGATAGCAAGTGAGTGTAGAAAATTTCAGACACGGTGGGAAAATGAATACTTCTTTATGGAAGTCAGGGGGAAATGTGTGTGTTTGATTTGTAATGAGTGTCGCAGTGTTGAAGGAGTACAATGTAAGGCGACACTCTGAAACCAAACATCAGACCTACATGTCCTACACTGGTGTGGAACGAGAACAAAAGGTTAAGCAGATGACAGCTAGTTTGCTAGCTCAACAACAGTATTTTTCCGTGCCAAAAAACTCAAGAAAATGCCACAATAGCCAGCTATGAGGTGGCTCAACTCATTGCCCAGCATGGGAAGGCTTTTCAGATGGTGAATTTATAAAACAGTGCCTCACTAAAGTTGCAGGAATAATGTGCCCAGAAAAAAGTCAAGAATTCGACAGTGTTAGCCTATCAAGGAACACAGTTGTGCGGCGAATTGAAGACTTGTCAGCCAACATAAAACATCAACTGGCAGTCAAAACATGTGCTTCTGATTTCTACTCCATTGCATGTGATGAGAGCACAGACGCCACAGATACCGCACAGTTACTAATTTTTTTGCGGGGTGTTGACAATAACTTTTGCATTACGGAGGAGCTGCTTGATCTCACCAGTCTAAATACCACAACAATGGGTAAAGACATTTTTGAAGCTGTGTCAAATGCAATTGACAAGATAGGACTTAAATGGGACAAGTTGTGTGGAGTTACAACAGATGGAGCTCCAGCTATGTCAGGCCAGCGCAAAGGAATGGCCTCTATGGTGTGTGCCAAGGTGCAGGAGAGCGGAGGTGAGGCAGTTAAAATGCACTGTATCATCCACCAAGAAGCACTCTGTGCCAAGACAGTACAGCTTAACGATGTGATGAACACTGTTGTGAAAACAGTAAACATAATTCGAGTACGAGCACTCTACCACAGAGAATTTCAAGCTTTCTTAACTGACATTGATGCTGAATATGGGGACCTGTTCTACCATTCAGAAGTGCGCTGGCTAAGTCGTGGCTCTGTGCTTAGGCGGTTTTATTCTCTGAGATCAGAGATCGACCAGTTTTTGAAAGAAAAGGACCGACCTCTTCACGAGCTGAGTGACCCTCTATGGTTGGCAGACCTGGCATTTTTAGTTGATCTCACTGAACACCTCAACACACTCAACAAAAACCTACAAGACCAACTTGTACCACAGCTTCACGCACACATGAAAGCATTCTGTGTGAAGCTCCGACTGTTTGAGGCACAGTTGCACACCTTCAATGTCGCACACTTCCCCACACTGTCCGAAATCAGATCTGCATTTCCAAAGGTCGATCTCTCTGGTAAAAAGGGGAAATATGTGTCTGTGATCACATCCCTCCTGACAGAATTTTCTCAGCGCTTCCAAGATTTTTCTACTATTGAGAATGATATCAAGCTGTTTGCGACTCCCTTCATGATAAATGCAGAAGAAGTGGAAGAGAGTCTGCAATTAGAACTTATAGAAATGCAGTGTGATGATTCTCTGAAGAATCAGCATCAGCTTCTCTCCTTACCTGACTTCTACCGGAGCTTGGAAGAAGCCAAGTTTCCTCTGATGAGATGCCACGCAAAAAGAATGAGTCTGTTTGGCTCAACATACATATGTGAACAACAGCAGGAAACGGAACGGAACCAGCGTTTCTTTTGCAATCCAATTTTATTAAAGTAGTGCCAGTAAAAACAAGAGTTTCGATGAAGTCAATACAAAAAAGTACACAGTTCTGTTCTTCACTTGAAAATAACGTGAACCACAACAAAATAATACCAATAAGTCAAGCGCTTTCGCCCGGGCTCTCCCGGGCTTTCTCAAGATAATTTTACTATGCAACCTATATCCTTATATACCCCTTGGTTGCTTAGTTAATTGTATAATTGTTTTATTAAGACTTTTTCAAGTGTTCCTATACTTAAAGCTGTATTCCCTTCATAAGATAAACTGAGTTAAAACTATTAAAAAATTAAAGAATTGTTGAATGTTGCCTTTTTTGCAACGTATTTTGTATTCTTTAACTCGCCCTCCTTATTGTGAAGTACTTTGTTAACATTAACATTCTTGAAAAAAGAGAAAATAAGGGTGATGAAAACTGACAAAGGGGGTGGGGTAGTGCTTATGTACCAGCAAGTATATGAAACTTATATTCATAACATGTTACACGACACAGAACAATACACACAAATCTCTATAAATGAAAGGAACATAGCTTATAGTAAAATTAAGTACGACTTAGAAGACCACCTTTTGCAAGGAGCAATAAATGAACAGCTCTTTAATTACCTCCTAGTACAAAAACCACTAACCCCCATAATTTTTGGAATACCAAAAGTCCACAAAGGCCTACAACCTTTAAAATTTAGGCCGATAGTAGCGGGAGCAAAGGGCATCACTGAGCCATTAGGAAAATACATCGACGATATGACAAAAAAATGCATAACATCATTAGAATGTATTTGCAAAGATTCATGGGAATTTTTAAAAGGAATAAAAAATGAATTTTTTGCAGAAACACAGTTTATGGTTACCATTGACATTGTTGACTTATTTCCAAGCATCCCGCACGAAATAGGACTTGAATGGTTTAATGAAATGTTAGTTAAGCTTACGACCTTTAATGGTGACATTATTAAGTTAATAGTAGAATTTATGGGAATCATTTTAAATAACAATTTTATAATATTTAATGAGATATAATACAGAACTCATTTGAAATAATGTCATCACAATGCTGAAGCTCTTCTGCAGGCTGATCAATCTTATCAGCAACAAGCCTATCATCACTAAGTTATGACTGCTCCCAGCTCTGCTGAAAACAACAAAACTCTTCAAATCACAGCCATAACTCCTTGCAAATTAATCAGCTTCTCCCAGGACAAAAAACAGTATTGTATCTCCCGTGACAGAATGAAGTGGCTAACAATCACCTACTGCTCTGTACTACTGGTTAATTCTTTTATTTATAGATGACTATTGCAAAATGGCTGTCAGCCTCTGGTAGTCAAACTAAGTACCATATGCATACCCTATACACTGAGATTCAATAATCAAGACACTTTCCTTACAAAGACTACCCTTTAGTAGTGTTATTAGCAGTAAAGCCTTTTTAAAAATTGTCCATGGAACAACTTACAATCTAAAGTCTGATGCTACATAAACTTTTGTGAGCTTACATTATAACTGGCAGACAACCTACAGAACCTCTACAAATGCAAATATTTTCAAGAGAATGAATAGGCGTTATTTACTCAGTTTGCGTCATCTGCCTTTTCTGTATTTAGCTATACCTGCTGAAAATGCTTGCTATTTTTTATATTTGCTAATTATTATATTGGAGTGCACCTTCTCAATATTTCCTTTATTCTAACATCTACCGAGCAAGTTCCTTAATTGCCTTGTCCTCTTATACATTGTAAATATTGTATGCATCATTTTTATTTCAAATATCTTGATTGTTTTTTAAAGACTAAATTATATCCATTTCTTGGTCATTGTATGTTGGATTCTGTTTGTGACAACATGTTATTTGTGGCCCATGTGAAGGTTAAAAAGGGTGAAAGGACAAACCCATCAATTTTTTTTTTGGTCCCCTTGGACTTCAGTTTTACAAGCCTGGTACCCTAGTACCCAGTGTCCATACTTGATCTACTAACTATCATACCTCTCAACTGTACTGATTTGCAAAGACTGTCCAGATTTTGGCCTCATATTTTTGGTCCATTTTTCCTAAAATTGTGGTTTTCTGGCACATTATTGGCAACTCAATAAAGATCGAAGTTAGAAAATAATGACATGCATTTGAGTTTCAGACTTCATACCCTTCAGAAAATTCATGCTAATGCAAAACCTGTTATTCTATCAACTTCCTAAGTTTGTAAAAGCAATATTTAAAAATTGTCCTTATTTTTGGGCCTTTGTCTCGCTTTTATTTATGGCTTTGTCCAGATTTCTTGCTCTAAGAGGTTGAGAGGGATGACTACTATCCAGCCCCTGGGCTTAATCTGTTTTTTCACTCAGGCCAGTTGAGGATCCTGATGGTGTCCTGCGGCTTGGCATGTCTGTGCTTCCATCTGCAGGGAAGGGAGATTTTTTTTATGACCAACACACTCCCTTTTCCCACCACCATTCTTGTTCATTATGTCCAATTCCCCTCTTTGAAACAGACCACCCCTTAGGAAGCACCCTCCCACCTTGGATGGGCATGCCCATCCCTCCCCTGCTGCTCTGTCCATCACTTAAGGAACTAATTGAATCAGGATTGACAGGTAGTCAGGGCTCTATCACTCTGTGCCACTGGAGAGGCCCAAGCATATGTAACTCAATAAATAAAGACAAAGTATTTTCATAATTTTGACTTTTGAAGTTTGTTAAATGCATTTTTAGAATAATCAGTTTATATCACCTTAAAAGAAATGTATACCTTTAAAGTGGAATATTATTCTTCTGAATTCACTTGCAATACAGAAAGATTAGAAACGTCATTCATCTGCTACTGCCCACATTCTGATCTATTTACTTTTTTCAGTTTTGTAGTTACCATTCCTTTATGAACAAAAAGGATAAAACATGGATGCATTTATGCTACTTTTTGCTTAAATACCACACAGTGCCTTGAGCTGATCTGGAAACTTTCCAAGGCAGGAATGTCTTAAAATGTCTTTTATGCTATTTGATTCCCTCTAGCTACAAGAACCTTACCTGCCAAAAATGATTTGAGCTGTTGTATCTTTATATTCTAGAGTGGCGGGTATGGCAGTACTATTTTATATATATATATATATATATATATATATATATATATATATATATATATATATATATATATATATATATGTACACACACACATGAAGACACTGTCAAAAGGTATACTTTTTTTAAGAAGTCTGACTGCATTCTTCTTCTACCCCTAGCAATGTGCCAGGACTGTTTTCTACTGGACAGTGTGATGATTAGCTCTATAAATGCGATTATGACTGCTGTAAAAGGTAATTACATGTATGTATGGGAAAATATTTCTAAAACAATAAAATGATTTTATCAAGTGCTAGTAAATTGTACCCTTTTTTTCATTTACCATAGAGTAACAGCTATTGCACATTATCTGAGAAATGATTGTACTTTTTATTTAGTTCTTTTGACATCAGTTAATCATCTGTATATCAGAGTGAACTCATTTGCATAAGACGGATTTGCACAGCTGAGACAACTTCCAACACCAGTGACAGTTGAGACACAATGCCAAATGACACTGATGCCCATTTCAGAACTAAATGGTGAACCTACTCAACAAGCAGCCACGGCTGTGGGAAGAACATTAGCGTGGCACACATACAGTAACAATGCAGCTCATGGAGTTTATTTTTGATACTCTTCAGATGCACTTGAGATTTGGTTTAATTTTAATTAATTAGGCTACTTTTCTGATATAACATGGAGAATACATACGGCTTTCAACACGCTGCACAATATGACCAAAGGTACCAGAACCTTTTTTGCACCAGATAAGGAATGCATTGTGGCATATTCTAACACGTGACATAGAAGGCAAGCAGCTGTTCATTGAATAGATGCCTAGCAGGCACACTAGGGCAGACAGCACTGGCAGGGCATCACAAACCACATAAACAAGCCATCAGTAGGCAGTCATTTCAGTAAACAAGATCCACTCCAGTCCATTCATTCAAAATCATTAAATGACATAACCGAGCCCATAGCAGATTTTTACATAATGCAACTCTTACAAAGAACCTGCCAAACAAATCTACATTCTCAGCAACACATACTCCTTGATTTTCTCATTACTAACCAGCCAACTAACCAGTATTTCCAGTGTTACCATTCACTGTCCACCCTTTAGTGACCGCTGCCTAATAATGTTCAGCATAAACAACATTGACATCAGCCACCCACCTAAACTAATTCTGTTCAGTACAGGAGTAGCTAGGCCATTTTGTGCCCAGGGTGAGACCTTCTCCCCTGCCTTGACAACAACTTTCAACAAAAACACAAGAGACCAAGACTTTCAAGAGCACCTCCAAGCAGGAAGTTTTATTTAAAGTTTAATGCATTTTTTAGAGTCAATCATTTAACTGCCCTATGATGCATAATAAAACTTAAGATTGCTTTAGGAGTGGTTACTGGCTTGAAACTGTAGTTTTATTGGCCAACAGGGGTCATTTCCAAAACTCCTTCATCTTCTTCTCTTAAAACCTAGTTGCCTCGTGGTTTTGGCGTCTTTTCAGGCTTGTTGGCTGTTGGTGAAGCACCTACCAAGAGGAGAAAATGCTGAGAGAAGAAGGGAGCCACTTTTGAGATTTTAAGTACTTTTTCTCTGTTTATTTGCTAAGTTTTTCTGCATAGCTGCGTAGTTTGAGCATTTTCTGGCTTGTTAAACTTGATTTTTGCATTAGTAGCTGTATTTAGAGCACAACCAAAAGTTGTTTACTGAATTTCCTGTTTGCACTTAATTTTAAATCGTTTTTTTCTCAAAACTTGCATATTTTCTGTCCTTGACCTAGCACTCTTGTGTGGGGTCATTTACTGCACTGTTATAACACTTGCTATCTCTGAAAAGACAAAAACAAAAAAAAAAAATCTTGCTTTTGTCCCACTTTTCTGAGATTTAAAAAAGTTCAGTTACAGGCTTGCTGTTTCCTGAACTGTTTGTAAGTTTCTGTGAGGCCATTTTTGCTTGGGCTAAAGGAAAGTCTCTCTGTTGATCAGTGGCAGTGAATAAAATTGAGCAGCTTCCCTGCCCCCCATAGGAGTGGTTACTGACTTGAAACTGTAGTTTTATTGTCCGTTTTGGGTCTATTCCTGCTTCTTTCCAGCCCCTGCTATCAAGCATGCCTTAACGTGCTTTAGCGCGATTTAGCGCAGAGTTGCCACTAGAGCAGCATCGGGCAGCGCCGGTTTAACAAGGTTAAACTTTTTCTGGCTCCATAAAGTCTGTTCTTCAATTTTTCCCTTAGAACTGCCCTGTTAGGAACCTAAACAGTTTACACCTTCACTAAAAAGCACAGCACTTGTTCCTAATTGCTTTTTCTTCTCAAAAAGCTCAGCACTTGTCTTAAAAGCATATCCCTTGTCTTATAAGCATTTTCTTTGCAGGTCAAGCACTCCTATATTATACAAATCCCTCACTTGCAAACCCCCCAGGAATGCCCACTTCCCTGCTAAGCCCTCTACTTTTCTGTCTCATACCAACTCATAATTCTTTCTAGCATGTCGAAGGGTCAGATGCTGGTGTCCTCTCCTGCCCAGTTGGTGAATCTGGGAATTCTGAGGCAATGTTACAATTGCCTCATGTACACGGACAACCCTCTCCTCCTCCCACATAACACTAACACTTGCGAGAGATGCAGCTATTTAGCCAAACTGGAGGCTGAGCTCTCTCAACTCAGGACTGGCAAGACCAGGCAGGAGGAGAAGGCAACTACACACACCACAATACAAGTCTCACATAACTCAACCACACCACTGAATCAAACACATAAACACACTAAGACATACTCGAGGCTCTGAGTAAAAATTTACCTAAACAGCAAAGGCCTCCAAAGCAGACACCCAAGCAACTGCAAACTCAAGACACCACACAAACAACACATAAAAAACAAAATCAGTGTGCAAAGCAGTCACTGCCCTTAAGGCCAAATACAACACCAAACATACTTGTCATAGGTGACTCCATAGTCAGACACACTGACATCCCACTCACCAGGCTGAACAAGGAGAAGGTCACGGTAAGCTGCCTATCGGGCGCTAGAATCCGCCACATAACACAAGCACTCAGGTCACTCCACGGCAAGTACAAGTATGATGCAGTCATTGTCCATGCTGGTGTGAATGACCTGAGACGTACCTCCCTGGACTACATGAAAAGAGACATAGAGGAGCTCTCTGATTATGTAACCCAGGCAGGTATGACCCTGACCCTGAGCAGTATCCTTCCTTCACCACGAATGATGCCACAATATAGTGACAAGATGATCAGCTTTAACAATTAGCTTAATTTCTGGTGTCATTCAAAGGGGATCCAGTGTCTGTCTGCTTGGGATGACATGCTTGACAAGCCACGCTGCTTCGCAAGGGACGGCTTGCACCTATCACCCCTGGGATTCCGGATATTGGCTAAGGCTCTTGCCACCCCCATAGTGCCTTTTTTAGGCAAGGCTCAAATTCTAAACCTACCACCCTAGAAAACAAAAACGGGAAGAAACTAAGGGTAATGCTGCTCAATGCCAGAAGTCTAAATCTCAAAATGCACGCACTCGAGGCCCTTCTCAGTATGGAGAACATCGATGTCTGTGCTGTGACTGAAACCTGGTTCAAGGCTCCAGAGATCACCCCGGCACTATCAGGTTTTACCTCGTATCATGCGTTCCGGCCCCAAAACCCGGACCATACCACAAAAGGAGGGGGTGTATATATATTCATCAAGGATACCCACACCTCCAGGTTGGTGGCTATGCACGAAGCATAGGAAACCATCCAGGTGCAACTAACCATAGGCAAAACTGCTCTACAATTTGTAGCATGCTACAGGCCACCCTCTCAAACTCAGGAAACCCACACAGCCTTCCTGAAGACACTGGAGGGTATAAATGTATCACCAAACACCATCATATTGGGTGACTTCAACTACCCAAATATAGACTGGGAACATTACTCAAGCCCCAACTTTCTAGCCCAAAGGTTCCTGGAGTTCATAAATTCAAATGCCATGGAACAACTAGTCACCGTCCCCACAAGAGGAGAAAATATACTAGATCTCATCATCACAAACATGGGGGCAAAATGCTCCACACCGGAATTATATCCCTCTTTGGTGAGATCAGATCATAAACTAATCTCACTAGAAATCCACATCCCGCCCCACCCCAAACAAAAAGACCACAGTGAAGAACTTCTCTAAAGCAAACTTCACACTACTCAAGACAGGTGTGGTATCCTTCAAGGCCCCGAGCCAATGGAAACCACAACCCAAGCGGAAGCCCTTACAAATACCTTCTATGAACACCTTCAGGACTGCATGGATCAGGCAATCCCAAATAAAACCAAGACTCTTTCCACCAAGGGCAAACATCCAGTCTGGTGGACCCCAGCCATAAACAAACTTTACAATAAGAGGAGAAAGCTATTACATGATAGAGCAAAATCCCAAAAGGAAGGCATCTTTGATCAGTACTAGCAAGAAACTACGATCCCTCATAAAATCATCCAAGGCCAACTTTGAGAAAAAAGTTGCCATAGATTCAAAAGACAATCATAAGGCCTTCTTCAGCTATGTCAGAAATCTGGGTGGAAACTCCCAGATATGCTCAGAATTAGTCCAAAATGATACAAAAATCACTGAACCCACAGACATTGCCAACATAGTGGCTGACAAGTTCAGCAGAAACTTCACCCCCTCTCCCCCAAAGGAGAGATAACTATCCCAACAGAGTGTAGCCTCCCAGACATCTCAAATGCGCAGGTGAAAGCTGCTCTCTAAAGCTAAAACACAGCATCAATGGGACCAGATGGTGTCCCCGGCTGTGTGCTACATGAACTCAATGAAGAACTAAACCCGCACATAAGGCAGCTGTTTAATCTTAGCCTTACTACAGGATATGTGCCCAAGGAGTGGTGTACGGTAACTGTGGTCCCACTCCACAAAGGCGGTGCCTCTACGGACCCTGGTAATTACCGCCCCATAAGCTTAACAAGCCTGGTCTGCAAAGCTATGGAGAGGATCATAATGGAACTCATAAACAAGGACATAGGGGACTTGCAGACCTTGGACCCAACCCAGTTTGGCTTTATCAAGGGCAGATCTTGCCTTTTGAACTTGGTCGACTTCTTCGAAACAGTTACCAAGGCCATTGATGAGGGAAAGGCAGTCCATACAGCCTACCTTGACCTTGCAAAAGCTTTCGACACAATACCCCCAGTAAGAAAAACTTACCAGCTTAAATTTAAGCCCATATGTCACAAGATGAGTTGCAAACTGGCTAAAGGACAGAACCCACAGGGTTAGAGTTGCTGGAGCCATGTCAGACTCCAAGCCGGTTACAAGTGGTGTCCCACAGGGCTCAGTCCTTGGCCCCCTATTGTTCGGCATCTACTTCTCAGAAGTACAGGCAAACATAGGAGGACTATGGCTGACAAAGTTTGCGGATGACTGCAAACTGGGTGACATACTGGATAGTACATCGGACACAGACATCTTTCAGAGGGGTCTCACGGAAACTGATAGCTGGTGCCAGAGCCATGGCCTGAAGTTAAATGCAAAAAAGTGTATAGTCATACCCTTCGGGAAAAACAAGGTAACCCCAAGCTACCATATAGGTGGCAACCCACTAAGCACAGAAGAGGTTATCAGGGACCTGGGTACCCAGGTTGACAGTGGCCTCTCGTTTGACACTCACGTTGCTAAAGTGGTTCGAAAGACCTTCTACATTGCCCATCTGATCATGAAGGGATTCACATCCAGATCAAGTGAGGTCATTGTTCCCCTGTACTCTTCACTTATCAGACCGATGATCAAGTACAATGCCCCATTCGGGATGTATCTCACCCAACACCTGCAGCAATTGGAGAGACCCCAAAAGTTCCTCACCAAAAGGATAAAGGGACTCCAAAACCTGTCATATACTGCCAGACTGAAGAAACTCTAACTCTATTCAGTTGCATACCGTCTGCTCAGAGGTGACCTGTGCCTGACATACAAGGCCATGACCAACCCGGAATTAATGGACATGCTCCACCTCAAAAAATCCAAATCCACCAGAACCACTAGAGCAAGTGACTTAAACCTTAGCACGGATATAAATAGGACGTGCTGGAGGGATAGATTTATCACCCAGAGACTCCCCATGCTGTGGAATAAAATCCCGGTCCATGTGAGGCAGAGCACCTCGCTGGCTCTGTTCAAGAGAAATCTTGACCGGTGGATTGGAGATCATAGGTTTACCCCGGGAATCATCTCTCTGTCACTGCTGGACAGAGGCACAACAAACTAATGGGCACATTATTTCCAACATAAGGGGTGGCGTAAGCCACATAACTTTGGGCTAGGCTTATAAATGCCTTAGGGCAGATAGCCTAGTATAAACCTATGACCCTATGAACCTAAAAAATGTAAATAAAAATGAACACAGCTTATCCGGTTTAGAATTCATCACAATCCATGTATATTTACAGGTACAGTCCAAATGCCAGCAGCAATATAAAAAGTTATTATACTATTATATCTTGCCTGTTGTGGTACATACAACAAGTAGCAATGTAGTGCATATATGAGCACTGATATTGCACAATCCCCAGGAATGTTTTATATTGTGATTCACTGTGAACCCAAAGGTACCTTAGTTAGGCAAGTACATGAGAGAAGACTTACTGAGAGAGTGTGCTGACAGTCTGCCAATATGAACTTCCCACACACTACTGCCTTTGTAAAATATGAATGCAGAGCTGATAGGAAACCTAGGCTAAATCAACCTATTCAGTGCAGCCTGAAGCCTGCTAACTGGCTGTTTCTTAGTCATTTTTTCTGCCATTTGTTTTGGATACTTAAGTAGTATCATGTTATTTCTTTGTATGGATTGCACCCTCAACAAGTCAGTGCTCTACTCTTTCACTCCACACTTTCTATGACAGTGGTGTTCAGCTCTAAATCTCCTATATATACCCATCTTCAAGTGCACATTTCTACCTTAAGCAGGCATACACTGTGTCTTCTCCTATGACTTCTCTGAAGCCATGGAGACCCTCACTCATACCCTGCAACAATTATAAAAGAATTATTCCCTATTGTCACAAGGCTCCTTAAACACAACAAAAAAGACTGCATCACAAAAGAATCAAAAGTCTGTGATGAAGCCTGGCAAACTTAGAAAATGAAAAAGAAACTATTTCTATGACAACAGATATTTAACAGACTTTCATAACCTACCAAAACGATCCACTAAAAGATCCAAAGCCTGTCAGAACTAAGCAAACCTCTGTTTTATACTGTCAAATGCAAATTTGGAAAAGGTGTAAACCATCTCACCAGGTGCAGAAACCCTAGCACAACCCACCCCTCAAAATACTATACCCGTCTCTGAAAGACAGCTTCACTCCTCTGAGTTCGTCTGTGAATTTAACAACTTCCCTTCTCTCTCACTCTTCCCTACTCCATCTACCCCACAAATACTTTCAACTCCACTTGACCTCCCACAATTCTACTTCAGACATATCAAAACAAAACATATTAAACCACTATTAGAAGAAATCCCACTAGACCCTCCTACTGGGTTTGGCAGCCAATCACTGCGGTTCATATACCATTGGATAGAGTACATAGTTTCCATCTTTATAACATCTCCCTCCCCTAATACTCATTTCCTAACATGTGTAAGACCGCTAAAGATAACCTGCTACCAAAGCAATGAAAACAATCTAAAGCCCCCCACTTCTGCCCAGTCTCCCCCTTACCTACCTCACAGCAAAATTTTGGAGCAGATCATATGTTACTAGCTCTCCTCTTTTTTAAAGCAATATGACCTCTTCCCACTAAAACGGCATGGCTTCTGATCAGATAGACATGCCATAAAGGCCCTTGGGACCCTGACTGACCACATCATGTTTTACATGGGTAAGAGAAATCTCCCAGGATCCCTACTTTTATCAAACTTACATGTGCCTTTTACCTGGAAGACCACTTTCCTCAACCCCGTGGTTGACATTGGAGTTATCTCCAGAATTTCAGACTGCTTGCAAAGGTTCCTCAGCATTAGAACCTTCAGGATGAAGACTGGAATATCCTTGTCAAACGAGGCTCTGCTCCTCAAAGGAATACCCAAAGTTCTATCCTTGCTCTCTTACTTTTCTCCATCTTTATCAATAAACTGCCAATCAACCTTACCCATCTGCCAGTCATATTATACTCAGATGATATGGTAATAAAAGGTTTAACCCCCTCCCACACACAAATCCAACATCTGTTACAAAATTACTTTCTCTGTTCTCTGTGCTTAGCAGAATTCCAACAGGTTACTAAATTCCCACAAAATCATGATTTTTTGAACTTCTAAAATCCCCATCTTTCTCCTCATAAAAGACTAAAACAATAAACATATCAAAATAGCAAACACATCTAAATATGTAGAAATGTGGCTTGAAAAGGCCATTTACTGTTCTGGGCAAGGAAGATATCTCCTATTTCCTCTCTACCTGCAAGATATGCCATAGGAAAGAGAACCCTCTTTGCATAATTGGAGTATGGTCTTCATTTAATTACAACTGACTTCAGCAAAAAGTGACATCCCCTCCAATCACTATCCAATCACTATCCAATAATATTTGCCAGTTTGCTGTAAACTGCAACATGGGATTGTCGAGTCCAGGTGTGTACAGCAATAACTTCAATTCAATTATTTTATTTCTAAAAGCAAAACAAATCCAGTTTCAAGTCTTCCTCCTTCAAAAGAGTAACAGATCATTCATTTGTAGGTTTTATTTCAGTTTGTCTTGATACGTACTCCCTGAATACAGCCAGGTTGACTTAAAGATAAAGAAGCTCCCTACCCATGGGTAACCTTTGACTCTTTACTATGAACTGCCTTAAAATGGAACATGACTGTAACACCATTTGCAGAGAAAACTGCTACCAGTTAAACAAAGAGCTGACCTCATTCTAGGCTCACTACTATTTAATCTTCTGTACCTAGATGTATATACTCCACTTGCTGCAAAGTGTTAAGGTTATCACTTCACAACAGATTCCATAAGACTCCACATTTGAATGCCCTAGATGTGCAAATGACCATAAAAAATACTAATTACAACTTCCTAGCTAGTTATAAAGCATCATTATGTCCTGTTCTGTGCACAGTAGCTTAAATCCCCTTTAAAACCAACACCTTCCAAATGGGAGACCTCAACTATCCATCAATGAACCGGCTGATCTACAATGTCAGTCATCAGCATGATCAATGCTTCCTTGAAATTATGAATGCTAATTTTCTTTTACAAATAGTTAGCAAATGTACTAGGGACCCCGATATATTTTAACTGGTCCTCACAAATATGGCCACTTCTTACCCATCCTATCTTGTCTTCAGGGCATTCATTTACTGACCTTTTCCTTTAAAGCCTGTAGCACTTCTCCTGTAGATTCCTCCATCTTTAGGGACTTCCTACAAACCAACCTTCTTCAGTTACTTGATGACCTGAATAAATTCTGCTGTAATCCTCTGATGTATTCCCTTGCTAAAGCTGCTACTTACGCCTCTGGCTTCTACTCCCACTTAAATAGTTGCAGTGATAAGGCAAGTCCCTATCTGCAGAAAATATAATGAAATATTTTAAAAACAAGCCCTTTGGTTGCCTGCACATATAAATAGATTATATAACAAAAGAAATAAAGAAATAAATTGTTTAATGCTTGTAAGAGGTCTCATTCTACTTACCTTAAGAGCAGACTGAAGCAAACTAGTAAAGAGCTTAAGGGAATCATTAGAAAGCTCGAAGCTGAGTACGAACGGAAAATAACCACTAAAACCAAAAATATCTACAAATCTTTCTTTAACTATGTCAGGAAGTTAAGAATTAATATCCAATGAAGTCTGGAGTTATTCCACAACAATACTGCACACTCTGACCAAAAAGAAATAGCTAATATCCTAGCTGACAAATTTAGTGCCAAATATACTCCATTCATAGTCATTCCACAAAGGTAAAAATTCTGCAGTCCCTGTCAACCATTTTAACTATTATGTAACGAGTTCTCTCAGTACTCTTAAATGCTAAGAACATCTTATCCATGGGCCCTGATAATGTACCAAGTTGCCTAACTATCAGTTCCAAAGATGGCCTATCTGAACCCCTGCTTAATCTCTTTAATATACACCTCTTCATTGGTTACATTCCTGACGCTGTAAAACAACCATTGTAATGCCATTTCACAAGGGTGGTCCAACTATGGATCCTGGTAACTACTGATCTATTAGTCTCACTAACCTTACCTGTAAAACTATTGTCATTATTTCATTAATAGCTATGTAAATTTTTAATATTATGCCTAATATCTGGCAGAGCAGAACTCTCCTTAGGAGACCCAGTCCTTCCAGTCCATCAGACTTTTGGTCCATTTTTATTCTCCCTACCTTAGGAAAGAATCTGAAAAAAATTCATTTATTTGCAACTCATAAATACATCAACCAATATCATTGTTTATCTCAAAATCAGTATGGCTTTTGGTCTGGTCACGTACATCCACAGCTATCTGGACACTCAGCAACAACATTCTTCTTGGAATGGACAAAGGCCTAATTACTCATGCAATTTTTATTAAACTCACAAGAGCCTTTGATCTTGTTGATGACTCAGTTCTCTTAGCCCATTTCACTGAAATAGGCATGAGTGATGACACACTACCCTGGCTGAAAAACAACCTCTCAAACCACCACCTCTCAGTTAATTTCCATTCATCAGCCTCTACATTACTCCCTTTGCAGAATGGTGTCTCCCATGTTCTGGCACCGCTGTTCATACCTATCTACATTAATAAACTTCCTTTTGACATACTGTCCTGTTTAATGCTGATGGCATGGTCATACTCCACTCCAGCCATTCTTCTTTTAAACTGGAACATCAGGCTGATTATCATGGCCTTATTCAATGGATCAGTGATAAAGTATTAATAACTTCCTCTAAAAAGAACAATGCTTTTTGGCACTAGGTGAAAGCTCACTTCTATTTACAGGCCTCTAAAAATCCTTGATCATCTTAATAACACAGTTGAAAATGTCAGTTCATTCAAATACCTAGGGGTTTGGTTGGAACCCTTCCTAAATTTCCAACTCCACCTGAACTATAATAAAAAAAAAATAATCAACTCTTTCCTATTCTGGGATCAAACTCTGTAGAAATGCCATAAAGGTATCTTACTGGTTCAGCTAGAATACTGTCTACCACTAATTACTGCAGCTTCTAAAACAAATGTGTCTACCATTCAATCTATTTCAAATGCCATTTGTAGACATGATCACCACTGCAAACCATCAAAACAGCTAACTGTCTACCTGTGAACAATGTGCTGACTTTGTAATTGCCTCTCAAGAATGACCTTCCCTCCACAGGCTTCCAGACTATTCAGAGATGCACCCACATACCCTTAGACACCTTAACCACTCATGTCTTCTCCATAATAGGCTTCACTGCACAGACCATGCTTTCTCAGTCCTTGCTCCCAAACTGTGGGAATCTTTCCCTTCTTTTCTTAAAGATCATTCCACTTATCCAATTTTCCATTCAGAAATAAAACCACATTTCAAGGCTCTGTGAAAATGCCACTGCTGTCTCTCTGGTCGTGTAACTTAACCTCTTCACTCCTTTCCTCTGTGTAGCTACCTTGCTTTGACTCTGTTTGATTGTGATTCTTTCAGCATGCCAACTCTGGTGCCACTGTGTATTTAATACATGTATATACTATTTTCTTTAGTCACTTTGTATATGATGTCATTTCTCTATTGCCTTTACAACCTCAAGTGAACTATGATATTCACTTTGTGTATAATATATGTATGCATGCATTTTGTCATTCTCTGTCTGTATATAATATCATGTATCTATTCTGTTTTCCTGTATATATTTCATTTTGTCATTCTCTGTATATAATGTCATATCTATTGTGTTTTCCTGTATATATTGTATTTTGTCATTCTCTGTATATAATATTATGTATCTATTATATTTTCCTGTATATATTGCATTTTGTCATTCACTGTCTGTATATAATGTCATGTATCTATTCTGTTTTCCTGTATACATTACATTTTGTCATTCTCTGTCTGTATATAATGTCATGTATCTATTGTGTTTTCCTGTATACATTGCATTTTGTCATTCTCTGTCTGTATATAATGTTATGTATCTATTGTGTTTTCCTGTATATATTGCATTTTGTCATTCACTGTCTGTATATAATGTCATGTATCTATTGTGTTTTCCTGTATATATATATATATATATATATATATATATATATTGCATGTTGTCATTCTCTGTCTGTATATAATGTCATGTATTTATTGTGTTTTCCTGTATATATTGCATTTTGTCATTCTCTGTCTGTATATAATGTCATGTATATATTGTGTTTTCCTGTATACATTGCATTTTGTCATTCTCTGTCTGTATATAATGTCATGTATCTATTGTGTTTTCCTGTATACATTGCATTTTGTCATTCTCTGTCTGTGTATAATGTCATGTATCTATCGTGTTTTCCTGTATACATTGCATTTTGTCATTTCTGTCTGTGTATAATGTCATACATCTATTGTTTTCCTGTATATATTGCATTGTGTCATTCTCTGTCTGTATATAATATCATGTATCTATTCTTTTTTCCCTGGGCTGAGACCAAAATTGGTCCGATGGGATAAGTGCTCTATTCCTGTTAACAAATTCAAAATAAAAATAAAATAAAAATGAATTTCAGACCTCATTACTTCGGCTTTGTTAAAGGAAGGTCCTGCCTCTTTAACTTCATTAATTTCTTTGTAAAAGTAACTGAAGAAGTGGATGGTTGCTATGCAGCATGTACATCCTATCTGCACCTGGTCAAGGCCTTTGACACAATTTTGCATGCAGGCATTACTGACAGACTTGTAAGTCCAAATATAAATCCTTATGTTGTGCAGTGGATAACTAACTGGTTGCCTGACAAAACCCATGTGATTAGAGTTACAGGTGCCATTTTTGAAAGCAAAAGTGTTAACAGTGGTGTACCATAGGTCTCACTTTGGGGCCCACTCTTATTTGGCATCTATTTCTTAGAGCTATAGGAAAATACTCCTGAGCAGACAAGAATAAATTGTGTGTGTTGTTCAGTCTTCCAATGACACAATTGCTGCAACATGGGTTAGACCATGTTAACAATTGATTCAATAACAATGTTCTCAAATTAAATGTGAAAAAATGTTGCCTAGTTCATTTTGGTAAATAAAACATTTTCACATAACATATATCTGACACCTTCCTCCAGATGAAGTTGTAAGGAATCTAGGCACCCTTGCTGATAGTATCTTATTGGGCATCACTTTACCACCATAGTTCATAAAACCACCTACTTGGATCATGCATTTTCCAAAGGTTTCCCCATTAGATCTCAAAAAAAAAATCATAATTTCCCATTTACTTGTATCTTATTGGACCCATTATTGAATATAAAACGACTTCTGACATGTATTTATCTAAACTAATCACTCAACTTGGAAAAACCTTGAAAAATCAAACCAAAACACTCCTCTTGTTCCCGTACTGAAACTACTGCTGAGAAATGAAACAAACAATAATGGGGAGATGCTGTAGATACAATTTTATTTTTTATTTATCACTAGTTTGGAGATATTTATGTATCACCAAAGAGAGAAGGTGATTTTGAGAATAAGATTAAACAACAAGAGTCCTTACTGAAACTCAGGCTATAGGCCAAGCATCCTGGTTTGTAATGTCTAGGAAAATGAAAAAGAATAAATTAAATATTAATAAATTCATATTTTTGTTATATTTATATCGCCTCATTCTCACAACAAGCGGTACCTGAAATATCCAGTGAAAGGAACCAAACCTTCATCAACATATAAATAAGACACGTTATGAAAGATTCATATCCAGCATATCCTTTACCTCTGGCATAAAGTTCTACTACATGTCAAGCAGAGGAGCTGCCCTGGCATCTTGTGGGTAAAACAAGATAATTGGATGGGCAGCCTTAATTTATCTCCTGGTCTAGCTTGTCTTGCCTTCCTTGAAGCTATTGGGTACTTGTGAATACGGGATTTTATATATATATATATATATATATATATATATATATATATATGTATGTATGTATATATATATATATATATATATATATATATATATATATATATAATATATGTATGTATGTATGTATATATATATATATATATGTAAATGCTGGTGGGCCAGGTGTTGCTGTAGGATGTCTCATATTTGTAGCTTGAACCAGTATTAATAGTAGCAGCAGGTTTATATTATTAAAATGCTAAAGCATTGTTTGTTTTACTGAGTAATGCTGTTAAGTAGAAGCACTTCTTATAGGAACTCCTGTCTGGTTAAGTGCATGGGGATTGTAGGAATCAGGCTAAAGAACAACTGCAAGATGCTGATCATTAACAGCACATACCTTTATTCCTCTGCCCTAAACTACCCAGGGTGGGTCCAGGTCTGGAATATGTAAGGAAGCATACCCACTGAGAGAGTATGGAAACCTATGAAGCATGTTCTAATGCAATGTATAAATTGTTCTAATGGTTGACCATGACAGAACATATGAAGACATATCTACATCTGTTCGTGATGCCTCAGTAGAATGGGTTGAGCAGCTTATGTAGAGTCCAGTCAGTGTTGCCCATTGTAATTGTTACTCCCATATTTACATGGATGGGTTAACAAAACAATTATATTCAGTATGCCATATCACTACTTCACATTGCCCAATTCTCTCATGTTTCAATAATGGTTTTACCCTCTGAAATAATCTATATAAGCTGTCTTGATAAACTTCATTATCATCAGCAAGCACATTTTCTGATTTTAGATGAAGTTGGGATAGCTCAATTAAATTAGTCAATGTGATAAAATCAGATAGAGCCCAACAGTAATGAAATTATGCTGAATAAAACATGACAAAAATCCATCCCTATGTATGATACCATTCAGTACAATGCATACCAGGCAAAGAACTATTTCTTGTACCCTGTCTGCAATGTTCACGTGAGGAAAAATATTACCAGCAATATCTGCCATAAACACAGTGCCACTATATGTATTGCTTTGGCTATCATTCCCTTCAAAATTACAGATTTTCAGTTGCCTTTCTTGAATTTTCTTCTTTCAGATACATCTCCAAGTTTAAATGGACGATGATTCCAAATGTTTTTATTTTTTGGCTAAAGGTACAGTAAAGCTTTACCAACAGACTATCTGAGCTCCCCAACAGTGGTTCTCTGTGTAAAAATTCGGTACAGGGAGCGGCTGTCTGAAGAGTGAAGACATCTGTAAGCAAAGTTTAGATAAATTAGGGCCAGCTATGAGTCATAAGTGCACACAGGGGTACAAAATTATTATTTCTGCCATTCTGCCTTTCATTGAACAGAACTACCCTATTACAAATTTGTTAAAATATGTAAAGGAGAGAAGGGAAGTGACATGTCAGAAGGCAGACTGAGTGTAGGAAGGGTAAGAATAACTCTGTAGTGCAACAGAATATCTGCAATTAGGGATAACATGTGGGTTTACCCTCTATAAAATACAGGGTTTGTGGTTTGTGCCAGAGATCAGATTTGTTACATGACTGTCAAATTTCAGCTGTTGTCAAGGAATTTACTCATAAGTTGTACGTGCACAACTTCCCGAATGGAAGAATGATCAAAGGAGATGATGTTGACTTGGCCGAGGTTGATTCTGAGATGAAAAACTGTGGTAGTCCAGGAACAAATCTCCTTACGTCTGTGATAGTGATGCTCAGTAATACTGAGACGGTCATGAAAAAGACAGCTTATGGAGAGGTTTCCATCTGTGACTTGCACAGGTATTGTATATGAGCAACTTGTACACTACATGATGTGTGCACATGTAATATATATGAATAGTGTGTACACTGCACAATGTGGTCACATGTACTATATCAGAGTAATGTGATCACATGTACTGTATAGGAGTAATGTGCACTGCATGACATGTTTACATGCACTCTATATAAGCAACGTGCACTGCATGACATGTTTACATGCACTCTATATAAGCAACGTGCACTGCATGACATGTTTACATGCACTCTATATAAGCAACGTGCACTGCATGACATGTTTACATGCACTCTATATAAGTAAAATGTGTACTGCATGATGTGCTCATTATGTGTACTATAAATCAGTAATGTGTACTGCATAATGTATTCACATGTACTGGGTGTAAGCAAAATGTGTGCTGCATGATGTGTTCAGATGCATTGCATGTTAATCTGCATAATTTATGATGAATTTAGGTGCATTGTATATGAATTGCATGTAAACTGTATAATATCCTCATTTGTATGGTAAAATATGTATGACTTTCAGAGGAATTCTCTTTCATTATTAATGCTCATCCAAGGTATAATTCTAGTTGCAATATGCTTTGCTAAAAATTATTCTTGTCACATGACTATACATCAAGAAGAAAATGGGTACTTACATGACTATACATCAAAAAGAAAATGGGTACTTTTATCCATACAATTTGTTCATGTACTGCAAATAACTTTCTGTATTTTTTCATCTCCATGACATAATGAAACCATTTTCTCTAATTGTATTTTTCACAGTCTACAGTGCATCTCAGTCTCTGATTGATAGTATTTCATTTACTCTGTTTACCTCAACAAAAGTATTGTGGTTATTTTTATGTATGTAATTGTTCCTCTCTCTTAGCAACAGGACAGTCAACATAGTGTGACCAAGCAGAGTACTGTATGTTATTTCACACTCCACTCTGGGAAGTACTCAGACTGACCTAATTGTGCAGTGCAAGTCACATGCTATTATTTACTACCAATAGTAAAATAATTACCAGCCCCCTGTCCAACAAGGCTTTCTTATGTGTGTGCAGGTTGTTGATGGGTTACAAGTCCTACCTCTGGCATATAAAACAAAATTCATTACAAGGGCATGACTTGAACATTTCCTCAGTTGAGTAATATTTAGAGATATATTTACAGCTTCTTAAAAGAAATATTGCCTTCCAAGAAAATGTTCCCCTCCCTGCAGATGACCATTGGCTCCCACCAGCTCCTCTTCTCATTCCCCAGGTCACCAGATCTGCCTTAACTTCACCTGGGCTCAAACCATCCCATGTCCATGGCTGGTGAGGAGATTGATGACACTGGTACAGCATCGTATTGCTACTGGGAAGTGTGCCCAAAGTCCCACCAGCCTCCTACGCTCTTCGGCTGCTGCCTTTGGGAAGTGCATGCACACTTCCACTCATGTGCAATCTCCTGCCAAAATGGCTCACTATTTATGCTACATGGGGATCACTAGGCTTGATATTCTGTTTATTGCAATGAATTTAATTTGTCACCCTCCTCCCAGAATAAGCAAGCCGATGTCAGGTGGTCACTGCCATACTCTGTCTTCAACCCCTGTAACACCACTGCCTGTAATCAAATGTGGGTCATCTGGAGTGTAATAAGGATTTTATCACTCCGAGCTAATGAGACCCTTAAGGAGAAGTTTCTTCTGTTCCAAAACTACATGCATGCATGCATATGGTGCAGCAATCTCACAATTCAGTTTGATTCTGTGCATCAAATAGATACAACATCAGAACCTTACCTTGTAATGCAATATAGGGTGTTTCAAGGTACAATATGCAAGCCATTACATCATGTGCATTGTGCTGCATTTCATGCGTATCATGCACTAAGATGAATGCAAGTTCTGTGGATGACATTGATATGTCCACTGTATCACACACACACGTTACTTGAGATTAACCTAGTATTATTCATTAACTAAATGGGATGCATTGTCATGGTGTGCATACAAATTAACAATGGTGCTGCACTGTGATGTCATGACACATATATGTCGCACAGCACGTGAGCACCTTATGATGCACCCACACACATTTGAAGTTGATTACAACATCTTCAGTGCTGTCCTACACTGATCTATATTACTGTTCACTGTAATGGTCATCCACCATTGACCTTTTGTGATGGTCATCCACCATTGACCTTTTGTGAAAAGAATTGCTTCATGTGGTTACTTGCACATTTCCATCTAATTCATGTATCCTGGAAACACGGGAATTATACTGTAACAAAGGCATGAAAAACCGTGATGCAAATGATTGGGATAAGTCTGTCTTCTGTTTCACTTTTTATAATACTAAGAACTGTGATCCCTATAGTCCAACAATGAGAATGAAATACTACTGAAAACTTTTTTTCAGCAAACCGATATTTAGGGTAGGTTAGAGAAACATTATATTTAACCTGCAAATAAGAAAAGCTAATTCAATCACATTTAAGAGTTCTTAAAACGTTCTTATATAATGCCTACAATGAACTGTGCCATTTACCACAGATCTAAATAATGTGATTCCTTGAAATACTTACCAATGGTCTTATTTTGTAAAATGATGGTACTCTTGTATATTACTGTACCAATGGGCACCTTTGAACAAGTTCAAAAGACTAGCCATCAAACAGCTAGCAAGCTTCTATTTATGGGGAACTATAATAAGTAAAATATGTTTGAATAACAAAATATTGTAATCTTCTGTCAAAGATATAGTACTGCAGTTACTTGTTTCGAACCACTGGCATTACAACATTAAAAAAATAGACATTTCCGTTTAACTTTCAGCTTCTTTATTGATTTAGGAAGAATGAGACTGCAGTTTTAAAATCATGTGAGAGTAAGGCATTTTTAATATCTAGTTTAATGAAACAAGTCCAGGAAAATGTCTTCACAATGTTTCCATGACAAATTTAACCTAACCTGAGAGATTTGAACCATTTTTTATAAGGGGGTTTTCTGGTTTTGTTTTTATATATTTGCAAAAACATGACTCAGAATCAGCTGTTTCAGGTTTAATCCAAACAGCACTATGAAGGATGAAGAAAGGAAATTGGTAAAATTCCTTTAACATACAGAAAGAATTGAAGTTGTGACACTTGTTGAAAATAGTAAGTATGGCAGTGGCATCTAGTTTCAAATGGAACTGGTATTGAAAACAGAAACATGGGTTTTAACAAAGGTGGTGATGTGTAAAACATAAAAGAAAACAGGCGCACAGTGATAGTAATTTTTAAGATAAAACTTTGAATATAAACAGATATCATTAGTAGTAGTTGTAGTGATGACATATTATTATAAATTATTAATAATAATGTATCTAGATCTATTAAGGTTTTCTACTCAGACTTTAATCACTGTGAGGGAATACTTCAGCATTTTGGGTATAATAGCATTGTGATTCTCATGATGCCCCTGGCAAGATGCAACATGAGAAAGATACAGAGGTATTATAAGTGGCTCTGGTCCCAGCATCGCCATCCCTTGTCTTTTCCAATCGCAGAGCTGGGGTTTGTCAGCAGA
Source organism: Protopterus annectens (assembly GCF_019279795.1). NCBI lineage: Eukaryota > Metazoa > Chordata > Ceratodontiformes > Protopteridae > Protopterus > Protopterus annectens. Next base: position 337,226,037 of record NC_056739.1, read on the forward strand.
AAAATTACTTGGTGGAGACAGCAAGGATTCAGGCATCCCCTTGTCTCTTCCTTTTCCAAAGCAGTCAGTTATCACAGACCTCTTGGACTTTGCTTGGGGAGCAGTTTTAAGAAGGATATTCATACAACGTGTGTTAGAGACCTAGGACAGATGCAAGCACATAAATATAAAAGAGATGCTTGCTCTGATCAAGGTGCTCAACTCTCTGAATCATCTTTCATATCCAGGGTATCTTCAAGTTGTTTCAAATACCACAGTCTTGTGATACTTCTACAAGCAAGGGCGAACAAAGTCTTACCCCCTTTGCAAACTTGCCATGTTAGCTTGGGATACAGATTCACAGCACAATCTCAATCTATAGGCATTTTTAATTCTATCAGCACAATATTGTGTGACAAACAATTTGAGCAGGTTAGGGCAGACCTTCACGTATGCAAACTAGACCAGGGCTCTTCCAAGATTTAATCCAGCTGTGGAGAGTTCCACTAACAGACCCATTTGCATCCTTTTTAAATAATGAACTGGCCAGAGTTTGCTCCAGAACTCCATGCAAGAAGTCCTGGAAAGCAGATGCCTTTTATTTCATTTGACAGGTATGTTCTTGTATGCATTTCCATCCTTTCCACTGATATCCAGAGATGTTCTAAAGTTTAAGAAGAAATCCCCCATGATCATTGTGGTGACTCCTTTCTGGCCCAGGGAATAGTGGTTTTCCCTCCTTTTGGAAATAGGGGCAATACTGCAAGCTTCCTCACAGAATGAATCTACTAACACAAGATCAGGGGTGTGTGATACACCCTGACCCCAGTCAACTTCAACTGATGCCTGAATGATAATGTCTTATTTCTTTTAAACTCCTGTTTACTGAGGATGTGCATCAGGTACTAATGGAGACTAGAAAGTCACATATTAGCAAATGGAAAAGGTTTTCTAGTTGGGGTCAACAACAACATAACTAGCACCCATTTAAGGCTGGTTGTTCGTTGGTTTTACAATATTAATATACGTTACTTTCCTTTGGCCTTTCTTACTCCTGCATCAAGGTTCATTTACTGGCTATTTCAGCATGTCTGCCTGTGGATCCTCCTCTTTCAAGGCATTCTCATGTCAAAATGTTTTTGAAAGGAGTTTTACTTAAGAGGACTCCAAGAAAACCAGTGGCCCCTCCTGTGATCTTAATTTTTTGTTACAGAAGCTAACACTTTCTCCACTTGAACCAGCTAATATGGCTAACATTAGGTTCTTAACAAGGAAAACTGTTTTACAAAGTGCTTTGACCTATGCAAGAAGAGTTGCAAGCCCTTATGGTGAGTCAAACCTCTCTCATAAAGACAGTGTTTTTTTGAGACTTAATCTGTCTTTTATGACTTAAGTGGTATACAAGTTCACTTTAAGTCAACTTATCCATTCCTCCATTGTCTTTATTGATTTTAAAAATTGGGGAAAAAGAATACTCCATACCTTGGATGTCCATTGGAAACCTGGGTACTATCTTGGCAGAAGTACATTTTTCAGATGTTCAGACATGTTCTTTTCTTGTGAAGTGCAGAAAAGGGGATAACCTGTGCCAGTACAGAGTATTTCCAAATGATTGTATGAGGCTATTATTATCTTTTGTCATACTCCACATAACAACATTATTCTAGGCAGGGTCAAGGCCTACTCTGTCAGGGCCTTGGCTTCATCTATGGCTATTTGGAAAGGTTTGGATTCTAGAAATATTCTAGAAGCTGCAACTTGGTCCTCTTTACATACATTTACAAAGCACTTTAACTTGATTCCCTTTCTAGGTGCAGATCAAGCTTTGCTAGGACCATCCATCCACCAGGGGCTCCTGGGTTCTTCTCCTTCCACCTCTCAAATGTAGCAAGCTAAGGTAATCTACACATATAGCTACTGCAAATGCAGCAGTGACCAATACCATTACCATAGTGCAGTTGTGTTAGTAAACTTACCATAACAGCACTGCTGCAGAAGCCACCCTCTCTGCCCCCTTATTTTTTGATATGTTGTTTATTGCCAGGGTGTGATTATTCATTTTTGTTCTTCCCAACATTTTCCTTTCAGGGCTCAGCCTCCCTCTTTCTGTTGGCAGGAAAACAATGAAGGGCTTGCTGCCCAGACTTGTCTTTTAGTCAGCTCAGCTCAAGCTACCTGACAGTTTCAGCATGTTGAAGGTACCCCAAAGCTTTGGAAGCTGGCAGCCAGTTATATTCTTGGCAGGACATAACCCATACAGCTAAGACTACTGAAGCAGAGATCATTCAAACATCTACTGTTATGGTAAGTTTAGTTACACAACAGTACCCTTCTTCCAGAGGAAAAATAGTTCTCACCTCCTTGTACTATGCACTGATTATACCTGTCATTGTGAACAAGGTCCCCTCTAGGATATACCTTATGAAACATATCAAGCAATTCAAAAGAACCCAGTGATTTTCAGTAAAATAAAAAAATGAAAAAAAAAAAAATCATGGGATTAAAAATCTCAATCTGACCACCAAGACTGGAGACGTAATTTATATATTGATTCAATCAGACTCCTGAGGATACCTCTCAGCTGTCCAGAATTTTGCCTCATATTTTTGGTCTGTCTGTCATAAAAGTTGTAATTCTTCACAAATCACAAATGATTGATATTTCTATATAATGACTGACATTTGAGTCTTCACCCCAAGGTGTCCTGCCCAGCCCTTTTCAGTTTGGGAGATAAGCTTGATGTAGGAGGTCCTAATAATCACTAGCCGAGTATTATTCCAATGTTAATTTGTCCCACTTATGAGTGAGACTCCCCTACCCTGCAAGAAGGTCTGTATCATATAACCAGACTGACACCATTGATAAAGAGCTACTGAGATGAAAATAGAGCAAGATAACCAATGAATGCATATCAGAGTGAGACAAGTCCATAGCACTGTTTTTTGTAAAGGAGTATCTGGTCAATTCAAAGTGATCCTACTGCATCATTATACCTCACTGATGTGACTTTGAAGAGAGTGAATGACACACATTTGAAAATATTAACTAAAATAAGTAAATGTCACAACATCAATCACAGCACCACATCAAGCCTCCAACTGATGCTGAGGATTGAGAAATTGTTTGGGAAAGCCTTATACATAGCACTCTAAAAGACTTCAGCACAATACCACAGGCAATGTTTCTCAACTTCAACATACTGCAACTCCACACAAATCACCCCTGAATAACCAGAAATGTGCACGTAAGACCCAATAAGTCTGCAGTCATACAAGGAAATGTCTTACTTGTAGCTGAGTCAATAGTTAGACATTCTGAAACTGGAAGTACCATAATGACCAAAAACAGGGTGCCTGTAAGCTGATTGGCTAGTGCCATGATATGTGATGCACAAGGGTACTAAGGTGCCTTAAATCATGCAGGTATGAGTATGACCTAGCAGCTAAACATGAGAGATCATGCACCTAGTGGGAAATGAGAAATAATAATGGAACTTACTCTACATATGGTAGACCTTGTAAATGCCAGAGTAGACATTAAGCTTCCCACAGAATTGTGTAAGTTAGTTATGAGGACAGAAAGTGAATCACACTGCTTGACATGTTAGTGGAAATCTAGTCTATTCCACAGCAAGGGGGCTAATGAAGCAATATTGGTTTAAATTTTACTTATTGTCTTATGTACAGTGAGAACTTTTGTTGTAGTGTTGGCTGCACAAGGCACAGCCCTTCCTATCAAGTGTCTATGGGTCACTGAGTATAATGAGAGTAACCTTGTGGGCACAGAAAGCAAGGCACAGGCCTTCCTGTCGGGTGTTTTGTGTCACTGGGTATAATGGGAGTAACTATCACCTTTACAGATTGCTTGGATATGTGAGGCCTGAGATTGTTTTGGTTAAGAACCTATGCAGTTTTATATGTTTTAGTTATGTCTAGTGAGATATAAGCCAAAAGGTACAATATAATCTACAATGGGTGTAAGAAGTGTAGAATACAGGAGAGCAATACATTCCTTGTTTTGGAAAAGGTGACATTGGTGATTAAATACAACATATAGGGATACAGTTGCTATGTAATGATCAATGAAGCAGGAACTATCTAACACAATGAACAGGTATCTGATGACAGTGATTAAATTAAACCATCTTTGGGGACATCTCCAAGGCAAATCTCCATCAACTTCTCAAACAGAGCTGCAGAATTCTCATTAAATGACCCAACAATGGACACAGTTGAGAGGGTTGCCACATTCACACTCAATTTTTAACATGTAAATAGTAGCATTAAAATATCTGTACCTGTCTGGTCTAAATATAATGGAAAATTCAAGTAGAAACTTTTCTGGTGGAACTAGTCTATTCTAAACTGTAAAACAGAATATTGAAAATAAATAAATATTAAAAAAAAATCATCATTCTACTATCTCAAGACGACAGTGACACATGCCAGCAGGGAACTTAACAAAAGTATTAGAAAGTGTAAAGCAGATTACAAGAGTTTCTTAAGTCATGTCATTAAATTAATAATGTCGAACAATGCACAGAGCTCAAAGATAATAATATCATACATTGCAATCCCAGAGGAAAAATACTGTGGTAACTTTAACATACCTGCCCAAACTGTTGACATCACTATCGCTCAAATGTAATTTCCTATAAACTCACCTTGAAATAAATCTGAGATTAAATGCTCTGAGATTGCTTTTCTCTTTGATGTTATCCCAAAGTGCTCTTCTCGGCAATTGCAATGTTGCTTCTATTACTATTGGAACTGTCTGTACATCTTTCTTCTACATTCCTTGTTTCTGTCTGCAAATCTTGGTATTTTATGGCTTTGTGTCTCTCTGTTTGTAAGACACGATGATTTCAATGATAAATGCGGCTGTTGTCTTTTTTCAGGGACTTTTATAGCTGGTTTTCTTGCATCTATTTTTTTTAACTGTTGGTAATGGGTGATCTCATGTGATATAAACTCGATCATTCTCTGTAATGCTTTGTGGTTCATGTTTCCAGTGCTTCTTAGTTACTTTTGTATTGTAGTGTTTGCACAATCCCCACTGCAAGAATCTTGTCATATTACTGTGCATTTCAGTATACAGGCCCTCTGCTATGAGTGTTTCACACTGAACAAGATATTTACAGTTCTTTTTTAGAGAACCTGCATTTGTCTGTTTCTCCACATGTTCAATGGTCTTTGTGCACAGTCCAGTACCATCCACAATGAAAAGTTTAAATATGTTTAATGATAAATAATAAAAGATCATGAAAATACTAAATATCTATTTACAGTAAACACCAGAGTTTCAAACACAGGAAATATTAAAATAAACCTGACTAACAGATTCACACAGATACAGAAAAACAGTACTTAACTAGTATCACCATATTTTCCTGACTGATCTAAAGAATTAGTATTCCCTGGTTCACTTACTAGAGTAAGTCAAAATGAAGCAGATGAGGGGTCTTCTCTATAAGGTTCCAAAAACAGACTACAGTGAGACTTCAGTCTCATCTAGTATTAAACATCAGTTTTGTCCTAGATTACAGAATGACATCACATATATCTGGTCATCTGACTTCTGATTCCCATGCTACCCTCACAGATAGAAACTTCCAGGATTTACCACATATGTATCAATAATACAGACACAGAGTTTTGCTGAGATCTGTTGCCTCTTCTTGAAGTCATAAAACAATTTCACACCTCCACCCTTCCACAGTGGCAATTAGTTCATCCCAAAAACAATATAGAAAAGTTTCTAGTACAGACGTTTTGTCTCTAGCTGCAGTGAGAACAATAAGATACAGTCTTTATGGCCTAAGCCAAGTAATTTAATTTCAAACTATTGTCATAGTTAGGTGGATTATGATTAATGGTTTCCCTTCAACTATCCTCTGTTAAAATATATACATTTAAACAATTACAAGAATGCATGTATATTTATTTTTCTGTCCAGCAGGGCAAACTGTTAGTACACTTTTAATACAAGCAGCTTTAAAATATATTTTTCAACACAAGCATCTATACAAATCAGTTTGATATACAAATGAGATATAATTCTTTACAAAATTCCAGCTAACGGTGCAGGCATATGTTACACATCCACTGCCCTACTTCTCCTGGCAAAGCTGGCAATATCTTACATCATCACAGATGGTACCCATTATGAATGGAAAATTGTAAGGATTGGGATACTGCAGGTATTCATAATGGGGCCTCTCCTATTTGCCATTTATGTAACAGACATCAAAGTCAATAACCTCTGGCTAGCAAAGTTTGCAGATGATTGCAAACAGGGCAGGGTTGATTTTAAGTCAACCTTTGATACACAAACCCTTAATGTCCTCCTAGAAAATACTCGGTGCAGTGAGAATAGCCTTAAAATAAATGCTGAAAAGTTCAGTGACATTATTTTTGGTAAACATCCCCTCCTATTATCATACTGTGTAGACAACACACTGTTAATGAAAGAAAATACAGTTCAGGATTTAGTCAACTGTGTTGATAGTTTCCTCTCATTCAAACATTAGATGTAGGTTTCTCATTCAAACATGATGTAACAATGGCTTTGTTGAAATACTTTCATTTAGCACGTTTAATTGCCTAATAAACATGATGAAGGCCTAAAAAGGTAAATGTTTCCTTATAGTCAGCATTAATTAGGTGAGTGGTGCAGCGGTAGCATTGACGCCTCACAGCAAGAGGTTCTCCTGCTCGATTCTTGGCTGGAGCATCTTCTATGTGAAGTCTGCATGTCCTCCCTGCGGTAGAGTGGCATTCGAAAGACATGCGTAAATGGGCTTGCCTTTGTTGAAGGGTGGGCATCGAGCTGGCATCTCGGCACCATAAAAATCTACTGTCAATTATTAATGGACCGGAGTTCCACTGTGGCGACCCCTAACCATGAAAAGCCGAAATAAGAACAGTTGAGTACAATGTCCCTGTTTAATTTTACTAAAGATACTCGCTAATCATGGTTGTTTTAATATATCATTGCAACTAAATGCCAGTCACTGTGAAAATCTTTGTGAGAGGGGCCAACATGGTGTGCTACACAGGCCTACTGTAATGTAAGAGTATTGTAGCTACAGTTCAGTATGTGTGTACTATTCCTAACTGCAACATGAGTTAAAAGTGGCATTAACAGGGTGATACATACACTGGAAGTGTCCAGGGGCCCCCAAAATGTTAATAACTGCCCAGCAAGCTGCTAGAAATATCATAACTCAGTAGACTACTGGCTGTTATGAAATGACTGTGTATTACTTTTACAGACAAGAAATACCCAATCTTATTGACCTTCAAGTGAAAAACAGTGGCTTTTTTTCACACCTAAAAGTAAACAAAATTTGCTGGAGGGATAGGTCTATAAATCATACTACTCCCAGCTGATGGAATATGTTGCCAGTCAAGCTAAGTACTGCTTTGGGTGCATTTTCTGGTAGCAGAAGCATAGCTATGTTGAGGACATGGGTTGAGATGTTTTCTTTCTATAACATACTCATAAATGGTGACAAAAATGTTATTGAAAGTGTATTAGACCAATTATCAGAACAATGCCCCTTTCAGTATGTACCTAGCCAGAAATATGCAGCTAGAAAGGGACCGATTGTTTCTTATGAAAAAGACTGGTGACCTAAAAACATTAGCTACCAAGAAAGACTAGAAGCTCTATCTCTTATAGACTGCAATGCGGAGATGCATGCCTGGCAGACAATGTCATTAAAGACCATGCCCTAACAGATCTCTTATACTTTAAAATGATGAATTGCAACAGAAACAAAGGAATGAAGTGTCTTACCATCATATAAATAAAACATGTTAAAGGGATAGGTGTTTTATCCAGAAAATCCCCCATCTCTAAAATAAATTGCCTCCGTATGTTAGTATGCTAAACTGAGTGAAACTGAGTGACAACCCCTGCATTTTTCAAGATTAAGCTGATGGCTGGATGGGTACCTGAAGGTTCACCCCCAGACTGACATATTTTGCCACCCTGGAAGTGGGGAGATAGTGCTGAGTATGGTTGTTGGCAATGTGCTCAAGGTCTTCAGACTTACTTGACTTGCAGCTCCCCTGATCAGCACCGTTCTTATTCTCAGTTTTGTATTGTTCATGCAGTATCATAGTGATATTAGTATTATGCAAACTTTCAAATCTGAAAGCATTTTAAACAGATTAAAATAACCTTTCATTTTGTCGCAGCTTGAAAGAAAACATGGTCACAAATTTGTCTGCATTACATCTTCTGCACAGCTTGTCTTAGCTCATATTTTATTTGCCCTTTACACAAAATTTAACATCATCTACTAAAAAAATCTACAATTTCTCATACTGTTGCACATCTTTCTGAGTCCATTTAATAGTGTTTTTACTTCTCATCAGCTCTCCCTATAGTTCAGCATAACAAATGTGCCTTCATTATTTTTCATACTTTTCATTTCTTTGTGTATTAATACCATCCATTTCTGTTGTCTATAAATTGATTTTATTTTCATATGCCTTAATTTAATTACTAACACCCATCTTTTTATTTTCCCAGCTTTCATTTATTTACATAAATAATCCTATTTCCATATAACACCTATGTATTTTATCCTTTTTTGCATGCAGAATAAATGTAGTGGTGCTAAATATATAATTGGGTTAAGTGAAATCAGTATATTTTTATCCTTACACAACAGCAAGCATTTATAATAGTTTTTCCCTAAAATAGTCACAGACATATACTCCCTAACATATGCTAACACTACGAAAAAGTAAATCAGTTGCACCATTTTATATCATAACCAAAACAAAGTTCCACAATGCAGCATATTTGTCTCTTGTCATTGCATCTTTGCATTTCTATAAGAATACTGCTTGCATTCCATACTTTATTCCTAATCCGTTGATTTCATTCATCATAAACTATACATCACTTGTTCTCTTTATGCCCCCAAAACAACTGTTGCTTTCTTCAACTTCAAGTTCACCTTATATAGCTTTCTACTTCTACTATTATCTCTTGGACTGTGAGTGGCTTAATGGATAACCCAATTGATTTAGACTCTAGAAAAGTAGCTGGTTGTGGGTTCTATTCTCACTTTATGTAACTAGATTAATTTTAAAAGTCCTGACACTGCAGTGTAACGAAAATAAGTGATGCATTCCTGAGTGTGTCATCCTTTGGACGAGACATTAAACATAGGTGCCATGTTCTTGAGTTTGTGGTAGGTTAAGAGTATGTAAAATGTCCTGCAGCACTTTTCAAGCGTGGGTTTAGTTGCCTTCCGACATGGGCAGATGTCCCATTGTAGTAGTATAAACATCATCTAATGTTTCCCCTGAAAAGATGCTGCTAGATTACTAGACCTAACCTGGTTGACAAAGGATAAATATGTAATATAAATAAATTCTTCCATACAGTTCCAGTTTATTTCATTATTATAAGTAAATCATTTGCCTAAGATAAAACCGTGGTGCATTGATACCCTGTTTTGTCTCCCATGGCACCTCATTTAATATGTTCTAACAGCTTTCTTTTGCTGCATTCATAACCATTAAAAAGTATACCCACTCATTGGCAACCTTGTTTTACTTGTAATCATTTCCTGCCCATCCTGTCAGTGTTACCTCTACCCACAAATTGTCCTACAATGACATCAGCACTTCCATGATTTCATTCCAGTACTATAATTCTCCATACATTGCTATGTCTGACATCGAGTTAAACTGTCAAACAATTTGGCTATATGACATTAACATTTTTTTCTCATTTACCATTCTGCTACTTCCTGCATCATCATCGTCTCTTACCTGTTTTCCCAGAATACCATACATTTTTTCATACAATATGATTTAATAGCATTCTAAAATCTTTTTTTGAAGAATTTTTATAAATATCATATAACCTGGGATTCAAAGTCTGTATATGACTGATTTTCACAGTAAATTTAGCCTACATGATTAAGAGGTTGTTTTAACTCTATGGCTATATGCTGCCACTAGCCTGTAGTAGGGAGAATGGTTTGGCTAGTGAAACTTTCTGCAAATTCAGCAGTCCTTGGTAGAGGTAAGATGGACCACTTAACTGGTCCCCCGACTCCAAAGCTATATAGGCGGATTTTGACATGTGTGTATTATTTGCCTCTGCCCTGAACCCCCACCTAGTCTAAAACCAGCCCTGCTCATGGGTGTACACAGGTCACTAATGCTAATTAGCCATATACATTTTATTGACAATATCACCAGCACTGGAATGGCACAGTGAAGTGATTCAGAGAATTGTAGTACCATGTTATGTTTGAGTATCTATATATGCAAATATGTAAAGGAGTATGTATATGTGACTGTATGGACCATTTTTGAAGCTGTCCAGATGTGTGTTTGTGTTTGCATGTGTGAGAGAGAGGCAGAGGGGGTGCATAGGGTGTCTGCATTTGTGTTTATGCATGTTGGAAAGTGCCTGTGCAAACTAGATGCACAAGTTGGTTGGGGAAGATTAATGCATTCAAGTCTGAGAATGCAGTGTTTGATTCAGAGACATTATAATATGCCACTGATGTGGCATTGCTTGCTATGGCTTTGTCACATCTCCGAATCACAGATTATTGCTGTAGTGTAATTGGATAGGCACACATTGCCAAGTTAGCACTGGTACAGAAAGTGTTTGTGAATCTCAGAATCTTTATTTCCTATTGTTCTGGTCTACAATATTTTATTTCAATCTGTTCACATTTCTTCTACTTACATTTAGTTATATTCACATTTGTCTTCATATCATGTGCCTTCACTAAGCCATTCATTCATCCCCATAGCAAGTCCATTCCTTTCTTTATCATACATCTCTTTATACATTTAATAGCCTTGTCTTTTTTACACCTGGTGCACTACAGAATTTCAGTTATTTTAAGACATCCTCAGAGTTAGGATTTGTTAGAATCTTTTTACAAACTCTCTGTTTCGTATTCATCTTTTTTACATTTATTCCAAAATTCATTATTTCATATTGGGTTCTACTACACCTGATCTTTGCCAAAAGAGTGAGTTTATTTCTTATTTTCTCAATGTAAACATAAGTTCACATGACTGTTTACATCACTCCTGAGGGACATAGCAGTAGACTGACCAATTCCTTCCAATCAGACATGGGTGGGGAAGGGGGGTTGGTGCATGAAGGATAGAATAAGACAAAGGCAGAATTCCTCCTCTCATCATCAACTGATCAATCAATAGAACGGGGAACTCATAAAGTAGTCACAGTGCCAGATAATCTATTAATGAATTGTAAATCCAATAAAAATGTTATTTTTTAAAAATTATTTTATTATTCTTACTTTTTATTTCAGGAAAAAAAAATAAATGTTATCAATCTTTTAATGCTCAAAGCTGACCAAACATCAGTTGACAATAAACCGAGAAGACAAAGGCCTGTGAGGATACATATTTCATATCTGAGAGTAGCATCTGCTCCCTACTCCCTATCTCAAAATAAGGTAGCCACTGTCTGTGTATTCCTTTCTGTTGTTAAACTAGGATTAAAAGTAAGGTACCAGTGCCCACAGTCATACTTCTAGCTGCCAAATTTCTATTAAGCATGCTACTTCACCCTCTACCTGTCTCCCCAAAAGACAGCCACTGTGTACCTTTCTGATGTCAGACTGAGGCAAAAAAGAAAAAGCAAACAGAACATAGTGTATTTGCTGTTAGACATGTATAAATGGCATGCTTATTTACTCTCCCCAAAAGACAGCCACCTGTATATACACCTGACATTTGATTGTAAGGAAGATGAAAAAATAATAATTACAATAATGTTTTCAACTTATTGCTTCTACAGACAGTAAGAATACATTCATAATGCTATATGGTCAGTATACTGAATGGCATTACATTGATCACAAAAGGACAAAAAACACAATCTATGTAGGGGGAAAGTCCACCGGCACCCCCCCAAGTATGCCCCCATCCCTACTAATAACATACCAACTCTAAGACTGCACTACAGCACAGAAAGTGGAAACCATATTCCCCACTGTACCATAGTCTCGGCATTTTCATTTTAGGTGTCTTGTGGTTAACATAATGCCATTTGGTGTTCTGATCATTTGGTGTTATAAATTTAACCCTAGATGGTGCAGTGCTCTTATAAAAACTATGGTGACCCCCCCATGCACCGTTGTGAAGTTTGTGTAGAAAGTTAAAGAAATAATGACCACATTGTACCAGCCCAAAACAAGATATGGTGACCACTGAGGTTTGGGAGGAATAGTAAAGCAATAATGATGTCATCCTCAGCCCTACATACAAGTACAGCACCTGTGTACACCTATGAGGAGGGCTGGATTTAGACTAGGTGGGATTCAGGGCAGAGGCAAATAATAAGCACATGTCAACATCCACCTATAGAGCTTTCATGTTGGGAGACCAGTTAAGTGTTCCAGCTTACTTATACCAAATTCACATTAGTTCTACAAAGCCAAATACTGAGTGTTAAAACTGAGAAAATAAAAAGTGTGTCATTTACTTTGATCCAGCCAACCATGACCCTCAGCCAGCAGTCACAGCAGGACGTCTGATGGAGATGTGATATTATTTTACATCCACAGCATATGTCCAATCCAAATATATTAAACATAGGAACAAAGGCTCTTGAAACATAGGTATATCCTGCTAAAATTCTGGATATCTAGTTAGCATAAAATTTGAATACCAAATAGCACATAACTATTCCCACTTCTAGTAGAAATGTGAATAAAACTCATATACAGATGTTCAAAAACAGAGAATGATAAAACTGGTGGAAAACATAGAAGCACATTATCAAGACAGTGTAAACATCTAGACTTTAATGAGCTGTATTACAAAATTCTTCCACACAAGGGCATTATTTTTTGCTTCAGAAAAAAAGGTGCATGAATCGTATCCTCTGTCATTAAATTATTGTTACTACTCGTATGTTGGCCGTGTAGTCTAGTTTTCAAAAACCTCATGTGACTAAACTCCTTTGTGATTGGGGGGATTCAAAAATTGTGTGAAGGGGTAAATAAAGGCTAAAAAGAGGGACAGCCAGTGCAGGTGTAAATCAAACCTCGAGTTGCTACAGTAACATTCCTGTACTGTAAGCGCTTTAGCACGAATTACCAGGAATCCAGAACCAGATGCAAAAATAAAAGAAGATCCCTTTCAAACTGTAGCAAGCCACCTGCAAGAAATGCAGCACTCAGTGTGCTGTAGTAACATTCTCCTACTGTAAGTGCTTCAGTTCTAATGTCCAGGACCCCACCTGCATTAAATATATATATATATATATATATATATACATATATATATATATATATATATATATATATATATATATATATATATATATCAAATTGTAGCAAGCCATCTGCAAAAAAATTTAATATTGGTTTGCTTCACTTAAAGTCTCATGCCATGATGCTTCTCAACCTCTTAGTGCAAGAAATCTGGATAAAGTCTAAAAGAATGGGGGGACAAACACCCCCAAACTGGGGCAGATTTTAAATATTGCTCTTAGAAAGCAGAAAGAAAAAATGGATTTGTGTTAGCATGTATTTTCTGAAGTATATGAAATCTGAAACTCAAATTTATATCAATGTTTAATAACTTTGATCCTCAGTGATTTGAGGCCTGGGTACTCTTGCTCACTACCACACACACACCCAGATATATATAAAAAACTAAAACACATCATTCGTATCAGGCTGTAATATTTGGCTGTCTTGACTGACTAGAACTAAAAGAACATTTTGCATCTGGTGCACCTGTGCACTATTAGGAGAGACATTAACAACTATGAGACTTTAATGTCTGGCATTACTGAATGCTATAATAAATGGAAGACACAGAGATATAAACTGAAAAAAATACTTATGGGAACAACATAAAGGAAGAAGGCACATACTAATAACAGCAGAACACTGAAAGCAGACTCAAGAAGAAATACCTGCTGTAAGGAACTGACTTCAGAATAGTTACATTTATGGATAAAAATGGGATTCTAACAGGGTAGGTTTGATATTTTTAAAATAGGTTGACCAGGAGGTGGGCTTAGCAATGACATCACAAAGTGGGAATAGATTACTTAAGTGGGTAGTAATTCTGAACTTTGGGACACTGTGGCAAACTGGATTGGAAAAGTCAAGACTGCACCTTTAACACAATGACAATGAGGATGGTAAATTGCTATGTAGGAATTTGTATCACAATGAAGTAACATACTGTCTTATGTTGTTCTCAGTACTTCTTGCTACAAAGTAGATGCTCATCTTCTTCATTTTTTAATCTAAATACTTGTTTTAAAACTAATCAAAAATCCAATAACATATATAAATATAATAATAAGAAAAAATATATAAACAAATTTGAACTGGAATGCAATAACACACACAAATATCAATACATATACAAGCACACAACTGCATGTGTGGCCACACACACACACACACACACACACACACACACGCACACACGCACACACGCACACACACACACACACACGCACACACACACACACACACACACACACACACACACACACACACACACACACACACACACACACACACACACACACACATACACACACACACACACACACTCCTGCCTATAAAAAGTAGTTGCTATATCCTGACCATCTGACAGGTTGGTCTTACTAATATGTTCTACAGTTAGCAGAGAAATAGGGAAACCTAAAGCTTAATCAAAATCGAAGACTAAGACCTGCCTTCAGATTTAAGTATTGCTGACATTAGTTTCTTTGACGACTGGATGATTTAGACCCTTCAAGAAAACACTACCTCAACACATTCATTCCCAAAGAATCCTTATTGTGGTGTCAGTCGGTCGAGAGGTAGCACACTTGTCTCGCTTGAAGATTAGAAGGCTTTGGGTTCTATTCCCACACCAAGTGCTTGGATTAATTTTCCAGTGCCAGCATTGCAATGGAGCATAAGGGAGTGTTGTACTCTTGAGTGTGCTATCCTTCAGTTAAGAAGCTAAACTATAGCCCCATTTGCTTGTGTTGTCATTAGCTCAGGATGTAAAAGATTCCATGGCACCAACCGAAAATAGAGCAGGGTTGCTTCATTATATTCATCATACTTTACTTAATTATTTACATTTTTTCATTATATTTACATTTTATAACACACAATATAGTCAATAACATTTTTGCCCTAATCATTCCACCATAATCATTTATACAGCATACATCAGTGTCATCATTTTTTCCTTTGTTGTACAGCAGGTCTTTGCTTCTTCTTTTCCATAAACTCCATACTGCAATTGATGATATTTTATCCCATTTTTAAATTTTCAGTTCACTCCCAACATTGTATTTTCCATACAAGACCATGCCCATTTCAATTTCTTTAAATCTATTCTGGTCCTTAAATAATGTCCAAAATCTTTCATTCTTTTTGTCACAGAAGAAACAATGTTGTGATGGCTGCTCCTCAACACTACAAAGTTTACATGTTCTTTATTCTTATGTGTTGTAGTTCATGTTACTTTTCACTGGTAAAACAGTATCCCTACAAAAACACCTGCTTAAAAAAAGGATTCAAACATTTCTTATCTTTTTCTTTTTCCTTCCTTATATTAATCTCCTGTTTTTCCCCAAGGGTCAACATCATAGTTCCTTTTCATTATATTTTATACCAACCCTTCCTTTCAAGTTCCAGTCTTTTTTGTCAATCTTCCATGCCTTTATTTTCCTTTCATATTCTTTCCTTTCTTTCTATATATTCTGTACTCCTTTTCTTGCCATTCTATCCACATATCTTTATACTTTTCAAATAATAAAAGTTTAATTTTGACATTTTAGTTAACATATTTAATACCCAAATCAAATGATTCAAAGCTATAAATGCTATAGGATTAATTAAATACAAACCACACTTTCTCTAACATCATGTATTTTCCTTAACATTATACAGTCCCCTTCTTAACTGGATTTAAGCTTCAACCCCACAGAAAACAAGACAATACACCTATTAATTCACTTTCCTTACAGCTGGGAAGCATATTTACTGCTACCTAAATATACTTATTTTACTAACATATGTTTAACGTGCAATTCTTCTTTCCTAGAGACAGCTGAAATACTTCCCACTATTCTGTTAAATTAGTTTTGTTTGGTTTGTCTCTCTTGTTCTTTAAATGTTTTATACCACCCAAATCACATTAAAAATATTGATCCCATCTTTAGTAAAATAAAACCTATCTTTATCATTTCTCCAAATTCTTTACTTTTTGATGTATTCATCTATAAATCTACTGTACCCCAAACTGCTTCTGTAGTAAAAATACTTTTCTTCAAATATTTATTCTTAGCTATCAACATCAAATCATCTACATATGTTAACACCAATGGCACTTATATACTTTCCTTAATGTCCCATTTAATGTCTTCTGGTTCAGATCTACAAGCCTGTATTACTATATTTACTGCCTCCACAAACAACCGCATGCTCAGAGAGGACAACGTTAACTTATTCCTCATCTGTCATGTCTTTTTTCTATCCATCCAGTTAACATTACCGACACACAAGAATTTTCATAACTTTCATAACCTGTTTCCACTATTCTTACTTTCCTTCATATTCTATATTCTTTTAGAGTATAAAGCATTTCTATGGGATTAATACTATCAAATGCTTTAGCTACATCACAAAACTTTACTGTCTCCTTTCCTTTTCCTTTTGTTATAGGCTAAACTGCCCATTTTACCACCATCAACATTCCTTTCCCCTTTCTTCCCTTTATCACCTATATTCCCTCTAGTCCTTCATCCACAACATTCATTAATGTTTTGAATAATCATAAATATTTTATAATCAGTATTTCCTAATGTAATAGGTCACCAATTTTTATCTTTTACCTCTCACTCCTTTTTTTTCATATGGGTATTATTTCCCCCTAACAAATGTCTTAATACCCAAACTACTCATTCAAAATCTCCAACTAAATTTTCCTCCTCTGTATTTGACATTTCTTTATTAAAAAAAATCCATAATCTATTTATAGCCAGTGTTTATTCCCCTTTTACTGCCTTTATAATATAATTTTTTTATTTCCACTTCTTCCATTATTTCCTTTCTTATTTTCTTAACCTTCCACACCCTCTACTTACCTTGTTTTCTACATATATCTTTTATATGAATCTCTAAACTATATCCATAACTTCTTCTTGTTTATATCTTAACTGCCCTACTCTATTTTTCATCACATTTATTTTCCTGTCATATTTCAATTTCTACATAGAAAAAGAGAAATCTCTTTTTTCCTTTAAAAAATATTTGTCTAAATATAAGTCTTTCAAAGATTTCTTTAGTGTAGTCATATAATTTATTCTCTTTCTCTTCATTATTTCTATCCCATCTCTAGTATTCTTTCATATTTTACTCATTATATATCATTTTATCTTTTCCACTGCTCCCTTTCCATTTACAAAGTGCATGTTTATCCTTTTATTCTTTCTAAACCACCCAACATTCCATCAAGCTTCAATAAAAAGGCTTCATTTTCAGATGATCTTCTCAGAATTTTTCTATCTTTTCAGACATTCCATCCATATAATTTTCCTGTCCCTCTTTTTAAGCCTTCCTATCTTTTATTATACTCCCATTTTCTACTATTATTTTCCACAGTGCTCTATGATCTGATAATTTTGCTTCCCTACTTCCCTCTTTTATCTCTTTCATACTTTCTGAGTACAAAACAATATCTCTCTCCATTTAAAATATTCCCCTCTTAAGTATAACCACTCCCTCTTCTTATTTTTAATCCGCTACTGTTTGTTGTCTCTTTCATCATTTTTATAGCCTGTGCTAGTTTTTCTTTCCTTAAATAACAACTGAAATCTCTTACCACATTGGGAGACATATTATCATCACGTCTCTGAATTTCCTGAAATATTTTTCTCTTGTTAATATTTGTATATTCATGGACCACCACCAACCTAAACACTTTCTATCCCTTTTTTGTCAAATATTAATTTTTTCCACTACAACTATTCTATTAGTTTAACTTCTTCATTTTTTACTTACAATGCAATACTTGTACATAAATATCTACTTGTTGCCCAAGTTACTTTCTTTTCTCACATCTCAAATTCTTCCCCATTTCTTGCTTCTATATACCTTTAATCAAGTAAAGAACTTACCTCTGCATCTACTCTTATGCACCACTCAAACACCATCATTCTTCTAAAAATCACCATTTATACTATTCATATTCAAAAATGCTACATTTATATTAACTGTTTTCCTTTTATGTATTTTTTAAACTGCTTTTCTTTTTTTCCCCTCCTTCCTATGGTATATGTATCATTCCACCTGCTTTTTCTTAGTCTGAGTTTTCATCTATCTTAACTATGACCACCATGTGTCTACTGTAGTAAGAAAAGCCTTCTATGTAGTATACTTGATTAGTAATGGCATCACCTTGAGAGCAAAACAGGCTGTAAACAACTCTCTACTCAACACTTATCTGGCCTATAATTTAATATAATGTCCTGTTCAGCATGTACCATACTAAGCACCTGCAGCAATTGGAGAGACCTCAGAGGTTTCTAACAAAGAAGATCAAGTGACTCCAGCATCTGCCCTACACACACCAACTAAAGTCCCTGTCACTATACCCCCATTGTATAGACTTCTTAGGAGAGATATACCTGGCCTACAGTGCAATCCAAGACCCAAACCTAATGAACTTTCTACATATCTATAAATCAAACAGAACTAGGGTTACTCATTCAAGGGACCTAAATATGGACCGTGACTTAAATAGAACATGCTGGAGGGACAGATTTATCTCCCAGTGACTGTTACATCTTTGGAACAAGCTACCAATTCATCTTAAACAGAGCACCTCTATGACACTGTTTAAGAGGAACCTGGATGAGTGGATGGAACACTGTAAATTCTTACTGGGAATAGCACCCACAACCCTGCTGGACATGGACAGTCATAACTAAATGCAATCTTGGGTATTGACTAGCATTTCTATGGTATTACATTGGGATGAAATGGATAGGCCTAAAATAACCTCTGGGTCGATAGCCTAGTAATCTCCTATGATCCTATGATCTATAGCTTCCTCCTCCTCATTTTTCCTAACACTCACAGTTGTTATCTTTGACTATCGGTTTTTGCTTTCCATTTCCTGTTTTTGTCCATTTCCTTTACTCTTCTTTGCATTATCACAAACTAATATCTCATGTCCGTCTCTTTATTTTCACTATTTATTTCAATCCATTCATCCTATTCTAACTCCTGTATATTTATTTGTACTCCCCTTTCATTGTCCTCGGTATCACTTCTTTCATTAACCCATAGACAATCAAACCAAAATGTTCTCATATTTTTACACTAAGGCTTACAGTCTTTTTCTGAGATGGCCAAACTCTACCCAGCTAACGACATCTTCTCTTTGTATACTCCTGAATGCAATGTGACCACCCACAAAAAATCCTCACAAAACTGAATTTGGCTGATTTCAATACTTCACACTTCCTCTTATCCCATTTACAGTCAGTACATTAGGAATATGCTATAGCTTATTCTTTTCAGTTTTCAAATTTAGAAGTCTCCCAACCCTCAGTCCATACTTTTCGGTGATCAACATTATTTTAATATAATGCACATCACAACATAAATTTAAAACAAAATCGACCACAGTAGTTCTAAATAGTAATAAGATTTTTTCTTTTAACTGTACATTTAAATACAGAAACAGTCTTTCCAAGGAAATTACACATTCCTCTTCTCACAAAAATTAATACATTTTTCTGCCAACATATATCTTAAACATCAGTATAGAAAAATATTAATTTCCTATATGA
Source organism: Protopterus annectens (assembly GCF_019279795.1). Lineage (NCBI taxonomy): Eukaryota > Metazoa > Chordata > Ceratodontiformes > Protopteridae > Protopterus > Protopterus annectens. Next base: position 337,245,867 of record NC_056739.1, read on the forward strand.
ATTAAAACACTTGTATCTAATAAGCTGAATCATAAGGGCATAACAAGACTGTTGAGAACATAATACCTGTTAATTTGCTTGTATTCTTTTGACTTAACCCTTCCCACATCTCTTTTTCTCTGTCTCACATTATCTTTTCTGTAAATGCTGCATTTGTACATCATTTTCCTTTTGATATTGCTCACTATTGCCAGCAACAGGAAGTTGCTGCTCACAATGAGGACACAACTGTACAAGGGTCAGCATGAGGTCATGCCATGCAATAGCAGGAAGAAGGCAGTGGAGCAGAGGAACAGTACTAGGCAAGTGACCAAGGGACCATAAGATGCTTATTCATATATATATTTCAACCATGTCTGCCTGAGTTGTTGGGAGCACAGGTGGATACCAATGATCCCACAGCATTTATTAAAAAAGAGGAAGGGAAGTTCCCTGGTACCCTGGCTAAATTACCACAAGTCAGTATGAACACCTTCTTGGGTCTCCCCTGAAATAGGAACAATTGGTCTATTAGGATTGACCCAGTCAACAAAGCATACATAAAAATAAAAACATGCCCTTTTGAACATTAATAACAGTTGTAGACTTCTCTGAACAAATAACAATGGCTCATCCCACTCTTCCTGTTATGAGAATAATATCTATTTCCTGTGTTCTAGTACTAGCATGCCCTCAAATTCTTAGAGAAACAAAAAGTACCCAAAAGTACCAATAGTATATATAGATATTGTTTTCGACGAACTACTATTAGAAAAGTTCCAAAACATCAACCATAGCCCTTATGCTTCAAAGTATTTAAACCAAATATGTTAGATACCAGCACTTAGCAAGCCAAATTTATGAGAGGAGGCTAGAATTCACCCTCTGTCACTTGCAGGATACGTCATCTAAATAACATTCTTAAGTAAAATCATGCAATAGACCAGTGCAGCTAAGGTCAACAGCCATCCACCATGACTCTTTTCAAATATTATCCATTGCTTGCCCTCCCAGTTAACCACTGTTAAGTTTCTCCACATCAGACTTCCATTATTTAGTTACCACTTCTTTGTAAAGAATGCCTATATTAAAACTTTGCTTTCCATGTTCCACAATGAAGGAGGATGACTTCATCAACCTTCTCAAAACCATCTCTTTTTTCTTTTTCTATCAGCAGTTTGCAATATTGCATTTGCACCACAGGTCAGCAGTGATCCCAACCTTCTCTCTTTCAGCACTTCAAAATCTAGCCTCTCTTGCTCCGCATCAAATATTTGTTATTCTGCTGCTGAGAACTGCAAAACATCAGAGCAGCAGAAGGATAACCAAAACCAACCTTGGCAGCCACTATCAACCCCATCTATGTTTTCCACATTTTTAAATAAGGTATATACACAAAGAGCCTGTCTAATGCTACTACACAGGACCCCTATTTCTGCAATCCCCAGTTAAAGTATATCCCCAAAGAGCCTATCTAATGCTACTACCCAGGATCCCTATTTCTGCAATCCCCAGCTGGGGTATATCCCCAAAGAGCCTGTCTAATGCTACTGGCTAGGACCCCTATTTCTGCAATCCCCTGCTAGGGTATATCTTTAAAGAGCCTGTCTAATGCTACTACCCAGGACCACTATTTCTGCAATCCCCAGTTAAAGTATATCCCCAAAGAGCCTGTCTAATTCTACTACCTAGGATCCCTATTTCTGCAATCCCTAGCTGGGGTATATCCCCAAAGAGCCTATCTAATGCTACTACCCACGATCCCTATTTCTGCAATCCCCAGCTGGGGTATATCCCCAAAGAGCCTGTCTAATGCTACTGCCTAGGACCCATATTTCTGCAATCCCCTGCTAGGGTATATCTTCAAAGAGCCTATCTAATGCTACTACCCAGGACCCCTATATCTGCAATCCCCAGCCAGGGTATATCCCCAAAGAGCCTGTCTAATGCTACTACCCAGGACCCCTATTTCTGCAATCCCCAGCAAGGGTATATCCCCAAAGAGCCTGTCTAATGCTACTACATGCTCTATGTCTGATCTCTGCAGATAATTTATAGGCTAATATAATTAACCAAGAGAAGGGAGCCCCCCATAGACCCACCATCTTACTAGCCCTTAGATGATATGTTCCTAGTTTTCATCCTTTCTATCTCCAGATATAACAAAAGAAAATACTCTGTTTTGCTAATAAAATGACAGCTATGATTAAGATAGATGAGGTGGCCAGGTAAAACACATGCAACAAAATCATCATTGCAATTACCCTAGCCCTCCATCACAAAAGCAAATACCCTACCAGCCTAACCATCAGAAATGTAATTACCATATTGATACAGCTCATTCTAGTTTAAATATTAAGCACAGCACACTCAAACCCTATATACTACCCTGTTCTAAAATCGGGAGACTGAGACTTTTCAGCATAGCCTTGCACGAGAGTCTTGCTCGGATGAAATCTGAATCCTGATTTCCAAGTAAAATCATCAAACAAATGTAATAGTTGAAGTTATTTCATTATTAAAAGGAGTTTCTCCAATCATGGGATTTTACTCTTTATTGCAACAGTTTCTTTCTTCTGTTGTAGAGTTTGTTTATGGCAGGGGACCACCAGATTGGCTTCCTTTTTTTGGAGGATAGCATCTTGGTTCTGTTAGGGATTGCACGATCCATGCACTCATGTAAGTGCTTATAAAGTGCATTTGTGTAGGATTCAGCAGTCATACCTCTATTGTCCGTCAGCATGGGTGTCGTGAAGTTTGCCACTTCTGTCTTAAGAAGTGTGAAGTTGGCTTCGGAGAAATTTTTTACTGTGGTTTCCCTAATGGGGGGTAGGGGAGGGATGTGGATGTCTAGGGTGATTAGCTTATGGTCGGGTCTGACCAACGAGGAATTGACCTCTGGTGTGGAGCACTGGTTGCCCATGTTGGTAATAACCAGGTCTAGGATACTGCTGCCCCTGGTGGGAGTGTGGATAAGTTGATCCATGGCATTGGAATTTATGAATTCCAGAAAACGCTGAGAACAAGAGTTGGTACATGAGTAGTTTTCCCAGTTAATGGTAGGCTAGTTGAAATCGCCCATTATTAGGGTGTTAGGTTGTACCCTAATATTTTCCAGTGTATTAAGAAATGAGGAGTGGGAATCCTGGGGCATGATGGGGGATCTGTAGCAAGCTACAATTTGGATTGCGGTCTTGCCCAGAGTTAGTTGCAGTTGGATAATCTCAGCTGCATTATGCTGAGCAACTAGCCTGGAGGTGTGGATATCCTTAGTGAATATGGCCTTTAGTGTTTCGGTCCAGGTTAGGTGGATGAAAGGTGTGGTATGAATTATAGTCTGGTAATGCAGGGGTACTCTATGGAGCCTTGAACCAGGTCTCTGTCACTGCACAGATGTCGATGTTCTCCATTTTAAGGAGTGCCTCAAGAGAGTGCATTTTGAGGTTTAGACTTCTAGCATTGAGTAGCAATACCCTCAGATTCTTCGTGCCTGTACCTGTTAGGGTGGTGAATTTGTCATTTGAACCTTGCCTAAAAAAGGCACTATAGGGGTGGCTAGAGCCTTAGCCAGTATCCGTAATCCCAGGGGTGACAGGTGCAGGCCATCTCTGGCAAAGCATCGTGGCTTGTCGATCATGTCATCCCAGGCAGACAGATACTGGATCCCCTTAGAATGACACCAGAAGCTTAGCCAATTGTTGAAGTCAATCATTTTGTCCTTGTACTGTGGTATCATTCTGGGTGATGGCAGGATGCTACTCAGGGCTAGGGTCATACCTGCCTGGGCTACAAGATTGGACAGCTCCTCCATGTCCCTTTTCATGTAGTCCCAGATCATTCACACCAACATGGACAATGACAGAGTCATATTTGTACTTGTTGTGGAGTGATCTGAGTGCATGTGTTATGTAGCGGATCCTGGCACCTGACAGGCAGCTGACAGTAACTTTCTCCTTGTTTAGCCTGGTGAGTGGAACATCAGTGTGCCTGACTATAGAGTCACCTATGACTAGAGTGTTGGTTGTTATGCCTTATGGGCTGTGGTTGAGTGGCACACTGAGTTTGTGGGCTATATGTCATTTGGGTTGTGTTGGGGGGTGGAGGCTGCTTGTGTTTCTGCTTTGGAGGTCCCTGTTGCTTGGGCAGGTTTTAATGTAGGTGTGTGTTTTGTGTTTCTATGTGTGTGTTTTGGTGGTGTAGGTTTTGAGGGACTATGTGTTGAGTGTGGTGTGGTGCAAGTGTTTACCTTCTCCTCTTGACTGTCTAGTCCAGTCTTGGGTGAAGAGAGCTTTGCTTCCAGTTTGGCTATATAAGTGCATCTCTCACAGGTTGTAGTGTTGGGTGGTAGGAGGAGAGGGTTGTCTGTGTACATGAGGCAATTACTGCATTGCCCCAAGATGCCCAGATTCATCAGGTAGACAGGAGAAAACACCAGGGGCTGACCCTTAGACATGCCTGGATAGGTGCTTACTTGTTAAGTACTAGAAACTGTTTTCCTCTAGACAGTGAGGAATGTTGAGTGCTGTAGTAATTTGTAGCTTATTTAGTGCTTACAATAAGTTCTGAACAAGTGCTGAAACAAAAAACTGGCTAGTTCTAAGAAACAAAATTAAGCTAGAAGGCTTCCTTCCAACACAGAAAGGCTTGGGCCCTAGAAGCCTACAAATAGTCCTGGACACAGCAAATCTATATCCAGGCTAGACTACCCACAGGAAAGGCAGGAAACAAGCTTAGAAAAGTTTTTATAAGCACTTACATGAGTGCATGGATCATGCAATCCCTAACAGAACCAAGATCCTATCCTCCAAAAAAAGGAAGCCAATCTGGTGGTCCCCTGCCATAAACAAACTCTACAACAGAAGAAAGAAACTGTTGCAAAAAAAGAGTAAAATCCCATGATTGGAGAAACTCCCTGGTCAGCTTCAGTAAGAAGTTGAGATCCCTCATAAAATCCTCCAAAGCTAGTTATGAAAACAAAATCGCCACTGACTCTAAAGACAACCACAAAGCATTCTATAGCTATGGCAAGAATCTCAATGGCAACACTTAGATCTGCTCTGAGTTACAGCACAATGACACTAAATATACAGAACCAACGGATATTGCCAACATCCTGGCAGATAGGTTCAGTGCTAACTTTACCCCTCTGTCATCCCTTAAAGGGCCCATCTCTATACCAGAAGAATTCAAAGTTCCTGTAATCATGGCTGCACAGGTAAAAAACACACTATCCAAAGCCAAGAACACAGCATCCATGGGACCTGACGACATCCCAGGCTGTGTTCTACATGAACTACAGAACGGACAGGCACCCCACCTAAGTACCATGTTCAATCATAGCCTCACCTCAGGCTATGTGCCCACTGAATGGCACACAGTGACAGTTATCCCACTCCACAAAGGGGGAGCCACCACAGACCCCGGAAACTACTGCCCCATTAGCCTAACGAGCCTGGTCTGCAAGGCTATGGAGCATATCATCATGGAACTTATAAACAATGACATTGGTAATCTCCAAACTCAGGACCCCACCCAGTTCGGGTTTGTAAAAGGCAGATCATGTCTCCTAAACCTGATAGACTTCTTTGAAGCAGTCACCAAAGCTGTAGATGAGGGTAAGGTGGTTCACACAGCCTATCTAGATCTTGCCAAGGCATTTGACACCATCCCCCACTCTGGAATTATAGATAAACTCACTAAACTAGGTATAAATCCCTATGTCACAAGATGGGTTGCCAACTGGCTCACTGACAGAACCCACACTGTGAAAGTAGCAGACTCCAAATCCAGCTTCAGACCAGTGACAAGTGGAGTACCCCAGGGTTCAGTCCTGGGTCCTCTCCTGTTTGGTATCTACTTCTCTGAAGTACAGGCCAACACAGAAGGTCTTTGGCTAACGAATTTCACAGATGACTGCAAACTAGGAGCCATAATCAAAACTCCAAAAGATGTGGGCATCCTACAAAAGGGCCTTGCTGAGACAGATGCCTGGTGTCAAAGCCATGGCCTCAAGCACAATGTCAAAAAGTGCATTGTCATTCCTTTTGGTAAATACTCAGTACCCATGAACTACCACATAGGTGGTAGTCTACTTAACACCGAAAGTGTGATAAGAGACCTTGGGACACAGGTGAACAGTAGTCTCTTCTTTGATAATCACATCGCCACAATAGTCAGGAAATCCTTCTACGTGGCACACCTCATCTCAAAAGGTTTCTCATCCAGGAAAAAAGAGCTCATTGTTCCCCTCTACTCGTCACTCATTAGACCCATTATAGAGTACAATGCCCCTTTTGGTATGTACCTCAAAAGACGTCTACAACAACTGGAAAGGCCACAGAAATACCTCACAAAGAGGATTACTAGCCTCATAGAGATGCCCTATGCAGACCATCTCAAAAAAACTGCAGCGTTACTCTGTTGCATATCGCCTACTCAGAGGAGATCTCTGCCTAACACACGAAGCTATGTCAAACCCAGAGCTTTTAGGCATGCTCCACTTAAAGAAATCCTAATCCCTATGAGCTACACGCTCTAGGGACCTAAACCTCATCACCACAATAAACAGAACATGCTGGAGGGATAGATTCCTGTCCCAGAGACTTCCCATACTCTGGAACAAACTACCTATCTATATCAAACAAAGCTCCTTATTAGCACTGTTCAAGAAAAATCTTGATGATTGGATGGCAGATAGGAAATTCACCCTGGGGATCACTTCTGTGGCTCTGCTCGACAATGGCACAGGAAAATAATTTTCTTGGGTAGCGAAAGCCAGGGTACCTTTGGCTAGGCTTATATAGGACCTAGGGCCAATAGCCTACTACCTCCCTATGAACCTATGAACCTATGTCACTTGAAAGTACCATACAATTATTCATAAAAAAAGAATGCTAGGAAATCTGCCATTTTCAGGACTTCTTCTAAACCATGCAGTCCTACTGTTGCCCATTAATGCAAGAATGTCTAAGAACAAAAGCAACATGGCCAAGAGTGGGCATATGTTTGGGCCTATACCCATCTCCTAACCAAAACAATATCCTAACCAATATTCTTGATCAGCAGGCAATCACTTATAACATTTTAAAAGAACTTTGATTATCTCTTTCTTTAATGTAAACTATTTTGATCCCAAAGATCTAAGAAATATGTAGCCCCATTATTTCTCTGCAGTTGTAATTTGAATGTCAACAATTTCAGCTTGGATCTGTCCCATTTCACTTCCAGCTTTTTGAGTATCCTTTCTCTGCAACAGCTCTTGAAAACAAGCTAACTGTGCGTGTACCTCCCACTTCAAACTCAATACAAACTTCATTAACCAGCTGTAAATAATAGATTTTTTTTTCAGTGATATATTTTTCCCCACTTCATCTGTTTTTACCTGCCTTCACTCTCTGACGTGATTTTTCCTCTCCAAGTTACAGTAAGAGCATCCTGCTGTGTTCCTAACTGTTGTACTACATACACTGGAGTATCTCTAACTGAATGAACCACCATATGTTGTAGCCAAGCAAAACAAACTGCAACCAACCAAATTGCTTCATTAAATCTCCACCTGATTTGGAAAGATTTAATCCTCTTCCCTCCTCAATTCAGTCATCTCCGTACTATCTGCACACAAGTAACTACCAGTCAATAATGCATCCTCCATTCCCATCAAAAAATATAATGAGAAAAAGTATTTCTACTGTTTTTTGTTCACCTCCATTTTCCAACCCTTTCTCTCACAAACAATAAACCACATATCTCTGGTAGCTTTTATGCTTTTCCGTTACTCTGATTTCCTGCATAAGAAGTCTGTCACGCTCAAGTCAACATTCAACAGCATTCTTTCCATCCTCCAAAGGCCTAAACAAATCTGACTTAGGACTATAAACACACGCTAAGCCAGACATTTACCCTTAATACTAACCTTACAAAACATTCTTCTACCTTTCTCAGAATTAAAGGTCATTAGCATTTCTATCCTAAACATCTATTAACTAGAATAACAACCCCATTTTTCCTCCTTTACAATAGAATTCACCTAGTAGTTTATAACCCTGCACTTCCAAAATACAGACCTCCATTTTGGATAACTTAGTCTCCTGTAATATTGTTACCTCCAGATAACCTTTGTCAGACCTATATATATGTCTGGCTCTCATTACATGATAAATTAATCCATTCCCTCTTTATTTCCCGAAAATCCAGAGGAATACCTGCTAAGTGGGTACACTAGACCACCCTTGGGCATTTCCAAATGCAACACAAATATCTTCACCCATGTGTTCCTGACAGGTTACTGATGACTGACAGCATGAGAGACAGTAACCACACCTAGGCTTTCACTTGTAGCTCTATTATATATGTAAAATCAAAGATCTCAGATGAAAACAAGCAAAAAAATATTAATTTGGATCCCCCATCACTGATATTGTAGTTTTAGAAGCTGCTGACGTTTGCTTGGCAGGCAGCTGCCAACCTGCCCCCCCCCCAACCTATATAGTACAATAAAATGTTCTTCCCCAAAGCCTATCTATAAACAGACTAACAGGCTTTACATACTAGAATTCTTCCAATATGAACTGGTTATAAACTAATACTATACTGTCTTTTGGCTTTTCCCGGTTAGGGGTCGCCACAGCGAAACTCCGGTCCGCTAATGATTGGCAGTAGATTTTTACATGCTGGCTTGCCGGGCCTAACGCACAACCTTCAGTGAAGGAACGCCCATTCACGCATGTCGACACACAGAAGACGCTCTAACTGAGAATCGAACGTGTGACGTCTAACTGTGAGGCGACAACGCTACTGCAGCACCACCACCGCAGTCCGTACAATTAAAAAAAAACTTTGCTCAGTAAAAGCTGCATATTAAATAGTGTGGCTAGTAAACTGGAGTCATACCTCTTAACTGTACAGATTTTCACAAAATGTACAGATTTTTGTCTCATGTTTTTGGTGTGTTCCTCCTAAAATCTGTACTTTTCTGGCAAATAGCTGCAGATTGAAGTCATTAGATAATGACAAACATTTGAGTTTAAGACTCCACATCCTTCAGAAAATTCATGCTAATGCAAAACTTTTTATTCTAACAACTTTCTAAATTTGTAAGAGGAATATTTAAAATCTGTCCCTATTTGTTCACCAATCATTTTAGGCTTTGTCCAGATTTCATGCTCTAAGAGGTTGAGAGGTATGGCCGGAGTACAAATTCATGAAACAAAAACTTGTACCAATGACATACAGGAAGAAACCATCAATAGCACACATCAAGCAAGATCCCACAAAGAAATAATCACTAACACAGGCAGAGGAAAAAATCTGTACAGTGCAGTCAATTTTGTAGTACTTGTGGGAAGAACGCAGTAAAATATAAATTTGTCTAACTTTTTCTAATTTCTTAAAAAGAAGAACTCTTTAAATTACTTGCCTCACATTGACATAATTCAGCAAACTATAAAGAAAATATGCCCTTACATAACAACTATTCCCTGGTAAGTTATTAGCAGGCCAGAGCAAGGCATTATAAAACATGAACCAGCAACTCAAAAGTTAATATGACAGTCTGGGAGGACGTTTCAGCTATGTTTCTAATTATGTGATTGACAGGCCAAGGAAGCTGTCACTTCACTCCTGGTCATGGTCTTTAGTCATCTTAGTCCCCCCTTACATGGATTCCTTGTTCATCTCAAATTTATTGCAGTAATAATTGGCCCTGGAAAATAAACGAGCCAATATATAAAACAAACAATAGGAGAAATAGCCAGGCCTCAACCATTGATAACCCAGGCCTTGGATATAAGTTACTGACTCTGGCTGTGAAGGAGATCAATAGTTCTATTCCAATACATTAGACACAACATATTGTAACTAGAGATAGGAAGACAAGGACCCAGCACAGGGATATATATAGACAAATTAAGATGAAATAATGAAACTGAATTTTATGCAAATATCAACACGCTACAAAGGCTACTAAAATTCAATGCAGCCCCCATCCCCCCAGAGAGCCTTTACAACTGACAGCCCAGTTTTGAATTTGCTCCAACCATCTGCCAGTAGTGGTCCTTTTTAAAGTATTTCAGTATTTTGGTACCTTCTCTTCTTTTGTCAGTTTGAGTCTCCACTGAACCACCATCTTGCTTTGCTGTTATGTCTTTCTATGCACTGTAGTCCTCTAGATATAAAAGAGCCCAATCAGAGCACCTCTGTACCATCTCCTCTGGAATTTTCAGGAGGGACACATTTCTTATAGTTGAAATTTTTATTTCATAAACCGCATCTTCAACTATATTAAAAGATTTCAGTCCTGAATTTTGAACTACATGTGATCAGCTAGAAAATTATTGCGACACAGTGACACTTCTTTCAGAACTAATGATCCCATTTGGAGATTGTGCAGGCATGGTTTCCATCTTATTCTTAACTCCACTCCTACACTATTGTAGAAAAAAGCTCATAGTCAGAAATAAAGACCAGCCACTTGGACCGCCTTTCAGAGTGCCTGATCATAATTTCATTAACCATTTAAGTATGGCCATAGCAAACTCTTCAATGATTCAAACAGGAACACTGCTTTGCCAGGGGTGGTCTACACTTCTTCCTTCTAGGCTTTCAAATATTAGCTAAAGCATTGTCCCACCTTAGTGCCTTTTTTTAGACAATGCCAAAATGAAAGTACTTCCAACATAGCAAATCAAAACCAAGAAAATCTACAGCTGTTACTGCTCAGTGCTAGGAGCCTAAACAAAAAGCTCCACTCCCTACAAAGCTCTCCTCATCAGAGAGATTGTTGACATCTGTGAAGTCACTGAGACATGGTTTAAAGGTGTGGAGAGCACACCAGCAGTCTAAAGATATAATGTCTTCCACACATTTAGATCAGCTGGGATCATTCAGGGACTAAAGTTGGTGTAGTGATTTACATCAGAAAAACATACTTTAAGACTGGTCAACAGGACAATGCATTTTAGCTGCTCCTTGTTCTAATCACCATAGGCAAATTCCCATACCACTTACTTGCAAGTTATAGGTCCCTCTCTATGACCTAGGAAACATACAAGATGTATTTAAGCTTACTGGAAACAGTAACCATCCAACCCAATACAATATTCATGGGTGACTTTAATTACCCCAGTATTAACTGGGAATAATATGTGACACAAAACATGCTAGCACAGAAATTCCTGGAGTTTGTAAAGATGATCTCCCTGGACTAGATGGTCAATGCACTGACCAGGGGTGCAAACATACAGGATCTGGTCCTTGTTAATATGGGAGAGTGCTGCACAGCCCATGATATAATGACATCTCTGGAAAGGCCAGACCACAAAACGGTCTCCACTGAAGTAAAAATAAAATGTGGTACCCCAGGTAACCCTGGAATGTTTAGGAACTACTCTTAAGTACTCTAACTTCCTACTTTTAAGTAATAACCTGGAAATATTTCAAGCTATCATAAACCCTAAGAACACTGCTGTCTACATGGAACTCTACACAGAAACCCTATACAAGCATGCGAATAGCTGTATATAGGCAGCTGTACCCACCAGGAATAAGTACAGAACTAATTGAAAAAATAAGCCACCCTGGTGGAATCACATCATTAGGTTATATGACAGATAGAAGAATATCATGGCAAAAATTATGAGGCATAGCAACCAGCGGGATAAAAACACTCTCATCTACCAAAGCCAAATTCAAGGTTAATTTGGCCCCCACGGCTGAGGACAACCACAAGACATTCTTTACCCATGTCTGCAACCTGGCAGACAAATTCAGCTCTAACTTTACCCCTCTCTCCCCCTTAAGTTCCCCTCAGGAAATAACATCAAATATAACTCCCCCAACTATCACTAGGGAAGAGGTCATAAATGCTCACTCTTTTTGCCTCATGAATGGAGAACAGCAACAGTCATCCCTCTGCACAAAGGTGGGCCATCTACAGACCCCAGAAACTACAGACCCATAAGTCTCACTAATCTCATATGCAAAGCCATGGAAAGAATTATGGAAATGATTAATAATGTCATAGAAGACATCCAAAACACTGGTCCCAACCCAATTTGATTTTGTCAAGGGCAGGTCATGCCTGATCAGTCTTGTTTGAGAAGGTCACCGAGGCAATGGATGAGGGCAAAACGGTTCTCATTGTCTACCTTGACCTAGCTAAGGCACTTGACAAAATGCCATACTTTGGCATAGATGACAAACTCAAGAGGTTAGGTATTAAACCATTATATCACCCTGTGGATAGCTATCTCTCTCACAGATAGGACCCAGGAAGTTATTATTGGGGAGTTCACCTCAACAAAGAGGCCATTCAGAAGATGAGTCCCTCAGGAACAGGTCCAGTGACTGCTGTTTTCTGGCATTTACTTCTCTAAAGTCAAGGGCATCCTGCTGACTAAATCTGTAGATGATTGCAAATTAGGAGCAGTCACAGAATCCCCCACAGACACAAATGTTCTCCAAGAAGGGGTGAAGAAGATTGATAACTTGTGTCAGAGCTATGGACTAAAACTAAATGTCAAGAAATGCATAGTATCTTTCAGAAAGTCATCACCTTCTGGTAACTATCATAGTAACTACACACCCTTAAGTCCCAGTAGTCAGGAACTTGGAGATACGCATAGACAGTAATGTAGCCTTTGACCATTGTGAGACTACAGTAGTGAGGAAATTATTCTATGTTGTATAACTTATAAACAAGGATATGTTCCAAGGAAATCAATGTTCCATTGTATTCAACATTCATCAGATCTATGATTGAGTACAATTCTTCCTTTAGTATGTGCCTAACCATGCACATCCAACAACTGGAACATCCTCAGGTTCCTCAGTAAAAGAATACAAGTCATAAGTAACATGTCTTATGCAGACTGCCTCAAAGCACTATCCCTGCATGCTGTCTCCTACAGGCTGTTAAAGGAGATCTATGCCTGGCATAAAAGGCACTGTCAGAGCCCACCCCGATGTACCTCCTGCATATCAGCAAAACAAATGGTACCAGCATTACCCATTCTAAAGACTTAAACCTTGCCTGTGATATAAACAGGACCTGCTGAAGAGACAGGTATGTATCCCAGAGACCACGTCTTCTCTGGAGCATGCTCCCCATCCAAGTAAAACAGAGTTCTTGCCCAACCAAATTCAAGTGTAACTTGGACAGTTGGATGGGGAACAGAAAATTCATCCCTGGTTTGGTACCTATGTCTCTAATGGTCACAGGCAGTCTATAATGATTAATCTCCCAGGCCTCTGTTTGTAAATGTTTCATCTCTCAAGTCCCTGCTTACACTTATAAAGGATACCAAAACTTGTCAGAGATTTGGGATGCATAGCTAGGCTTAAAAACACCCTTGTGGTAGTTAGCCTACACACAAATGAACCAGAAAACATGCATCACATGTGGCAATGGCTGTCATGTAAAAAACTACAGTTAATACATTTAAAACTGTCCAGAATGATTGAGTAGAACTCATTGAAGACATGAGTTTTTTTCACTATGAGTTGCACTCAGATGTACTTTATGTCAATAGGCAGTCAACAATATAAATTGATGAAGACAAGGTATGGAAAGATAGCTAATCAAAGTCCATGCATTGCAAATATTAAGCCTTTAGATATATTCCCACCTTAGATGAATGTACCCTATAGTTATAAATTGTAATGATTACATGGGATGAAGATGGTATGGCCACAATGCATCTTTAGAGTTACATTCAATATGCATTGCACAAATTAGAACTATATGACTTTTGTTGTGGCTACATGAAGCAGAATAATGAAAAAATATAATATAAATATATATAATTTATGTGAAATATCAATGTCACATGTGACCACGTAATAATGTGAACGGCAGTTTCAGGAACATGACAGGATAATATCAAGAGCAGCATGCATTTTTTATGCCTCTGAAGTAAAAAATCAACCACCTGCTGTTCTGATGACATCAATATATCAGATAGACTGCCATAATTTTAATATGGACAAACCCGTATCAGCTGTGATGCCCCAGCTATACTCAACATTACTTTTCAGGTGTAGTTGCTACTAATTCTTAATGACATTCCATTGTTAAGTAAATCACATTTAAACATAATTATTTGCAGAAAGATCTACTTTCAGGTAAATAACTAACAATGCAATTGCTATACATTTATATTTTAATATGTGTTCACAACACTTTCAAATACTCAAGAATACTGTATAATTCCTTATTAGACATAATATATTCAATGTAGCTCTGTCAAGATGTATACATTCTCTTGGGAGGACATGTTTTCTAGCATTCACTTTAGCATGTTGTTCATGTGCCTTGTATTGTACCTTAGCTACTGCATCAATTACAGCACAAGTATTTGCATTTCACTATCTAAGTAAACATTTTGTATGTCTAGGCTATGTCAGAAGACCTTTCGTAATGAGATCACACACATTCCAGAAATTATGAAACACAGATAGAAACCTTGCTGTTGTTGTAGGGTCCCATTCACGTTGTTGAGTTGTAGAACTATGAGTTCTAAGATTAAGTCTTTTTTCAGTCAAAAATGTTTCTTCAACATACTTAAGAAAATCTACATTGCAGTCCTTGAAATACTCCATTAGAAGGATAGAGGCTTCCAGTGCTTTAACCCTTGTAAGGTATGGCTTGCACATTAGCATATAGCAGTTCATCTGGAATTTTGTTTCATTACCATACCTAAATGTTAATATTTGAATTTTCACTTTGGTGATATATATAGCTGCATGCTTGAAATCGTACATTACAAAAAGGAGGACTCATTCGTATATGTATGACACTCATCTACAGTTTCATCTGCTGAATTCCACATGGTAGTTTAAGCATTTCAAGACTTTGTTTGTATGGCACAGTATGCCAGAGCTAAACAAAACCTTACATTGCCTTATTACTTCCACTGTATACAGTCATGGTTTAAACAAAGATGTCCTATCTACTAGCCATATTGTAGATGTTTCTAATTCCTCTATATTACCTTTCGTAATAATGACAGCTAACTCTATTGCACTCTAAACATCTAAGACAGTCTTACTTATCCATGTTTCTTCTTGCAAAGGCCACAGACTTGGATTCAGTGCATGCACATAAACATTCCTTCCATCCTTATACAGCTATCTCAGCTAGTGTTCATCTAGACGCAATTAAGTTGATATCTGTATTAGCTTTTTCAAGGCAATCAGATAACCTCTACTATATATATATATATATATATATATATATATATATATATCTATATATATATACACATACATATATACTACTACTATAATACTACGGGAATAGATAATATAATGAGCTGCATTCTTATCACCTCCAAGTATGCACTTTTCAAGTTACTGCTTGAACCATTTAGTCTCAGCCTATCCACAATATTTGTGTTTGTTGCTGGGAAACAGCTACTGTGACTCTTGTACACAAGGGTGGCACTCAGTAAACCAGGTAGGTATAGGTCCATTGTAGGTATATCAGCTTCACTAGTCTTATATGCAAAGCCATGGGAGGTATCATTGCAGAACTCATTTATACAGACATAGGCGACTTAAACAAACTAGAGCTCACTCACTTTGGTTTTGTAAAGGGTAAGTCTTGCCTTTTGACTCTAGCAAACTTTTTGAAAATTTGCAGAGGCTGTAGACAGTGGTTACTTTGTACACAGTACATATTTGACATGACCACGGTGTTTGGCACTAACCGCCATACTGGTGTTATTGAAAAAATAGATTACCTAAATGTAAACTGGCCACATAATGCAAAGTAGCTCTCCAACAGATTCCATGTTGTGAAAGTTGTTGCCACCCTCTCTAAACATAAAATTGCAACTAGTCGATTACCACAAAGATCAGTGATAGGCCCACATCTGGTTGGCATGTAATCTTCATACATTTAAGCCACTATCTTAGAAGTGTTATTGACTGAGTTTGCTGAGGACTGCAAGGTGTGTACTGTTATCTGATCATTCATTGATACAAAGCAGCAAGGGCTGGAATTTGCACATACCTGGTGCACTGAAAATGGCACTGAGCTAAATGCAAAAACGTGTGGTACCATTCTACAAAAAAGAGTTGTGTCCACCTGATATGGTTAAAGAAATGCTCCTCTTCAAACAGACACATTTACAAGAGACCAGTGTACTTATTTGACATCTCTCTCTCAATCATATGTCATCTTTCTACCATACATAAGAAATCCTATCTGGCTCAATTTGTTTCCAATGAAATATCTTCAAGATCTAAAGAAGTCGTCTTACCACTGTATTCTTCTTTTAGCATATCCATCACTGAATACAATACCTTGTTTGATATGTACACATCCAAGTGTATCAATCAGTAGGAAAGGCCCCACTGATTTTTAGCCAGGAAAATTAAAGACATTAAATCTTTCAAATATCTTGATACAGTAACACAACTCTCCTTACAGCCTACTGGCTGTTTCAAGGTGTTGTCTGCTTCACTTTTTGAGGCATAGAAGACCCAGTCTGTTTTGACCTATTTATCTGTAAAACAAGTGGGTCTACAAATATATATATAGGACCTAAATCTGCATAAACAAACAAACAAACAAACAAACAAAGACTTCCTAGTGAAATAGGTTCCTAACTCAATGTATTCCCAGCCTATGCAATAAGTTACCACTTATATAGGTACTTTGCCTACCTTTAGTGATAGTCTTAATGATTTGATGGGTGTTAACAAAGTTACACGTGGGTGATCATTGTCCAATCTTGCACAGTTTGGGAGGTGAACACAATTAAGTGCTTGCAGACGGTGGGAGGAACTTTTTAGTGCAACTTCTTAAATGTGAATACAGCTTGGCGTCTTACTGTTACAGTGATTTCTTGAGTAGTATTGTTTTTTGTTAACAAATCTAAATCCACACACATCTCTAGTGCTTCCCCAGTTGTGGCATCTAATGGTTGTAATTTTACTCCAGTTATTAAAACACTTTTGTGAAAAGGAACATCATCATTTCTGATACTTCCCTAGTTCCCTCTATCATTAATTTAGCTTATACTGTAAATACAAAAGGTGCAGAATATATGCTTGTTATGCTAAAACATCTGTATATCTGGATGTACAGAGAGGTCATTGAGCGATATAGTTTGGGCAGACTTAAAAAAAGCTTCATGAGGTCTGTTTTGATTAAGGAGAAATTTGAAAAGGATATTCTCTGCAAGCTTATAAAAGTATGAAAAAATATGGGTAAATTTGAGACAATGAGATGGAAGACCTCTCCCCAAAAATCCTGTTATTTATAGTCAACTTTCAGATTGCTGCATCTCAGGGAGAGGAGTGTAGTGACGTCATAATAACAAACTATCAGCCATTCAAAACTAACTACACTATACTAGCTCTTGTCTATTGATCTGACATCTTAAGCCAATACATGTGTAGACAGGCAAGTGTTACACACAAGGGCATATCTTATCATACTTGTAACATGGGTTCATCTGTTCATAGGATCACAGGAAATACCAAAGCTGTAGCTGGATCATTCAATGCCTGGTGCTGCTCCCTGATCTGACAACCCCTCAACATTAGGCTGAGGAGCAGGAAAAAAATATGTTCTTCAATCTAGTACTCCTCAACACTAGAGAAATGCCAGGCCGTAACACCATGTCCTCATGATCAGTATTAATATCAATTAAGATCAATGTTAATATTGTTAATGAGCTGTTTCCTGTGGTTCAGTAGTGCAAGGTTTGATTCCCTCAGCTTCCATTGCCTAACAGTATGATTTTGAGTAAGTCAGTTAACCAGACAGTGCTCCTAGGCTGAGTCTGAAAAAGGTCCACAGAGATCAGTGCTTTACCCAGGGAAAACAAACATAAAAAAGTATATAAATATGACAACAATATCTATCTCTCACATCTCCCTTGTTTTCTAAAAAGGAGCATCATAGCCTAATGTCCTACTCTGGCATGCTCTACCAGAGAGAAGAAAAAATGGATCTGCAGATCATACCCCCTAACACAGTGCATCCAGGGAGGCAATGCCCTTCACCCACCTGAACTATGTCACTGGAAAATACATGGCAACTAAGAGACAAGACCATTTAAGCTTCACCTGTAGCTATCCTCATGCTTCATCCTACTGTATGCCAAGAAGCACAAAGCAGGCCAGTCCCTGATGAAGTTATGGGTACCTATTCAATATCTAGGTTTACCTTGAAGGATGCTAATGTATCATACTATTTCATTTGCAGGGGAAGTTTGTTCCACAGGTAGGTTAGGAATTTGGTAATAACCTTTTCTGTCCAGCGCATTTTATTTTTGGGCTGGTGATAATTTAAATCCCTTCTTCTGTTACTACTGAAGCTGTTTGACTTGTGAGGATAATGAAATTGGTATGGATTGGGGCACTAATGGGTCCTAATGGTCTGTAATGCGTGGTTTGTATCACCCTGCAACAGCCTATAAGGAAAAAGAGTAATGGGATAGTGCATGAAGGCTTTTCTGTTAGCTCAGAGACTTTATTTCTTAAAACCTCTAGAAAGGTACATCCCAAAGAGGGCCTTGTATTCAGTAACTGGTCTAATTAGGTCTGCATAAAGAAGAATGATATTTTTTTGTTTTTGAACTGGATGATATGCCTCAGATATTAGTTGTGCTAAATAGAAGGATTTTCATGTCTACTGCTGCTACATAGTGGTCAAAAGAGATGGAATTATTATTTCAGGCACTAACATCTTTGTTCACATTATCAATTTTGAGTGGGATACCCTTAAAATGAGCTATTTAATTTTTTTTGTTTACCAAATGGGACAATATTACACATTTTCACATTTAACTTTATCCCTTTCACCATACACCTGTTGTTTACAAGTGTCAGTTACTGCAGTAATGAATGGGTAATAGAGGGAGATTTGCCAACAGCCAGCTGAAAACTATATTAAGGAAAGATCCTCCTTCTAGGTCTGTTAAATGTCTACATACACTACTTATAAGGGAGCTGTACCACCAGAAAGAGAGAAAAAGTATTTGGGTACAGCTAAAGTATTTATGACAGATAAAGGGAATGAGTGCTGAAATAAGAGTTCTAAGTTTTTATATTTTCTTTTTGATTATAAAATGTATTTTTTTTGTGTGATCTAAACTTTCTCACTTATTTATATGCAACTTTTTAACCCTGTAATGTATATGCAAAGCTGCCTAGAACATTATGTGAAAGTTACTTGTGAGGAAAGAAAATGTTACCCATATTCATATAGAGATAAGATAGATTTACTTAGATGAACACGATTTTACCTAAATTAAGTCATGTAGTAATAACTTTAACAACGGCATATATATTAAATGAAGAGTTAGGACTTTTTGACTCATCACTTTTATTCTTAGTTTTAACTAGTTATGCTTATTATCATATTTATATGCACATCTAAGGTAACGTGTAGGTACATTGGTAGTGATGTGACACTGATGAATTTTGAAAGGCACAATACAACATACCATACTGGTATATTTTATATATACATTTTTTATATATTATATATATATATATATATATTTTTTTATATATATCTTTTACCTCTTTTTATACATAGGAACACATTAATAGATTTGGATATATGATGAATTCTCGCAATGTTGAATGTTTAAATATACTTTGCGTTTCGATATTTTTATGAGCATACTTTACACAAAGTCAAACATTCATATATTCAGCTTAACTGAAAGAGAATTATGCTAAAAGATATTTATAAGCAAGATACTCAAGAAGACGTTAAGTAGATCTGTTTATAAGACAATTGATGTGACAGACCAAATAGGAACTGTTGCTTTAAATGTGTAGTTTTAGAAATATATTTTTTAAATACGTTTTTGTGCTGTCAACAGGACATAGAGCACGATTATGCTATGGACATTGAATGAATCTTTAGACTGTGGATTAATACATATAGAGATGAAATGTTCTGACCCATCATAGTCATTATGTTTATTCTCAAATAATATTTAGAGATGCATTTGTGTGTGAGAGAGATTTCTAAGTTATGATTTTGTTATACAATGTCCAATTTCCTTAAGGAATCGAATGTCACAGCTGTTGAGAATGCATACATATTTTTATATTTTTATATGGTAAAAGAATTCTTATTATATCTGTTATGTATAAAATATAGGATTGTAGCAGTCTTGGAACATTATTGTATTTCACCTTCTAAGAATCATATAGCAATGAATTGTTTATTTAAATTGGAGCTTTGCTTATTAGATTTGGACAGCATATTAGATTCATTTGGCTGATGTCAGCTGAGAGTGTTTTGTGTTAACTGATGAGTTAGGTTATTTAAGTTAATGGTTCTATCAACAAGATTTTATTGGATGGCATTTTATATAAAAGGAGTGTTGATATTTGATTTAATTGATCTGATGAAGTGCAACGCAGCATAAAAGCGCTTATCCTGTCATTTGGTTGTATTGGAATAAAAGAAGATTTTAAGGATTTATTCTCGTGGTGTATCCTTACAGTTTTTTCATGACATTATGTGAAAGTTGAAACGTTTTTTGTCTCCATCAGGCGCACACCTTTATTTGTATTTATTATGTATGAAAACATTTCAGTATAAAATTATTGAGGAAAAATATATACATACAAACATGCACACTGAAGGTAGAGATTTGTCAAACAGCTCCTAATGTGACTATGGAACTCCACTTCAAGTTAAACAGTGACTTGCTGTTTACCTTTGAAAAGGAGCTGGACAACTGGAAGGGTATTCATAAATTTACCTCATGTAAGACCGACCATCTTTGAAAAGGAAAAGCAAGGCCTAAGGGTGGGTACTGCAAGGGAAAAATGGCCCGGAGCTCAGTTGTCTTTTAACTATTATGATCTTATAAAAATAATTCGTATTTGAAACCACTGCTAAAACATCAAAACAAAATATTAAATTAACAAATATTGCAATGTAAATGGTATTTCAAAGTCACACTACCACAGTACACAATCCCAACACATTTGTGATGTTTATAGTCTTCCTTATTGTTCAATAATGCAAGAGAATAAAACATTTTCTTAAATGGTGAATAAAACCATAGTTACTTAGAGCAGTGAAATACTTTTATAATACCAAGAGTTGTAGCATGCTTGACACACAGCAGCGTGAATCTTTTTGATGTAGTTGTGTTTTTCAGTGATCTTTTTAGATTTCAGTTTCTGTTTCTTGGTATATATGTATGCTGCATTTCCTGATTGCTGCGGGGAAATTTGAGCTACTGCTGTGACACAAGCCAGTACTTGCTACATGTTTATAGTCTGAGGTACAGGCATTTACAACAGCTGCTGACACTAACTTGCAGTGTGTACTCTGTGACTAGCACTCCAGCTACCTGCTGTAGAATTACATTGGATGACATATATGTTGCTGTTACTGCAATTAAATATTTCAAACATCTTGTTTTAAGACTGTTTAATATTCTTATAGACTGGCCTTTTTTGTCAAGTTAGTGAAGAAATCACCTGTGGGCTGTTATTTCTGTCCTCAGGTCTTCTGTTATATTTAAAATGAGGAAGTTTTACATGAGGACACACTTTAGATGTTCAACTGTTTCTCAGAAATTGCCCAACTAAAATGAAACTCACTGCATCGAGTCATCGTATCCTGATAGCACGTATGCTACATCAGAAAGTGCATAGACACTCTACACATCTGAAGGGTGCAATGTAAGAAAGTACAGAAGAAAGAGGTTTGAAAAAACACCAAAGTAAATAGAATGCTTTACAACTGATCTTCCACTATACTGCTTAAACTGTAATTTCCTGTTTACCCTTTTCTTACTTCTCAAAACACACCAAACTTGCTTTGTTTCTGTCCCATGTTGGGCTCATACATGTTGCTTAATACTAAAACTTTTTTGAAAAATATCTTTCTCCACATCTATAAGCCTTGTTGTTCATAATACTTCCTCACTTCCCCTCTGTCCAGTCCTTCCTTTAGCATTAATATGTGCCTCTTTTTTTATCTAGGTCCTTTTTCAAAAGACACTGCTGTTTTGGAATCTATTAATTTCGTTCAGGAATTGTCATTTCTGATCATGTTTCATTTATCCCCTGTTTTCCTCAGTGATGTGCATATCAGATTATTTCATCCAAGATGCATTTTCTGGTGTACACACTTATGCATTTTCTTACCCTTTTATTCCACAGCCTTCATTCCTTTATTGTCTTTGTTTAGAGAAGGCCTCCAGAGCTATGCTCTGCAATATACATTCTGCCTCACAACATTGCTGTGTAGATTAATAATTACTTCTAAATACTCTGTTAATTCTTAATGAGTATGACAGAGCTTTCTTTACTGTGTTCTTAAACTGGACCTTCATATTTTCATGGTAATCATACAGTAGTGTTTATAGGAATTGCATATTTGTAAGAATGAGGCAGTAATGTGGTATGCAAACTTTAATCCTGTGAAATCCCATGGTAGCTTGAAAACATTCAGAGACAGCATCACATGTCTTTCTGAACAATGGTGATCTCAGTGTTATATTATTTGTGAGGATTTAGAGGGTTTTGCTATGGAAAAATGAGTGTGTGCACATGTGTGTGTGTCAGTGTATGCAGGTGTGCATTCAATGGACTTTTAAATGTGTGCATTATGTTATAGAGAATATGTGTGTGTATATGGTACATTTTTGTGGGTAATTAATATACGGCATATCAGAATACCATGTGTATGTTGAATACAATGAACTATTATAACTTTGGAGCATTTTTCTTTGTGATTGTTGCCTTGGTGAAACTGAATATAAAGTGCCCATTTTAACTGGTATGTCTTGCATCACATTTATGTAATCTCATATAACCACTGATCTTTATGCAAAATTAATTTTGATTTTTTTATTAACCATCAAGATTATTTTTCACTTTTTTTACCCTCGGGGGAGGGAGGGTAGCTGCTGGTCTGATGGTGCCAGCAAAATTTAGTTGTGGTTGAGGGCACTGCCTGCCTGTGATGGTCAGGTTGGATAGTGCTGTCAATGCAGAGGAATAAGGGAAAAGGGGAGGTATGTATGGAGAATGCATGGTTCCTCCTCCTCCATACTAGCCAGTGACTGTGGATCTGCAAGCAACCTGTAAGAGAGATTGGTAGCCTACTTCATATGACCTGAAGCTGGCTGTCTCCCTACCACCTGATTCTCATCAGAGGGGGACTAAATAGGATGACTAGGCTACTGTGAGCAGGAATGAATAGATCACAGGGCTTTCATCTAGCCAGATGATACCTGTTTTTTGACTTTTACAGAACAAGTGGGCCAGTTGGGTGCAGGCAAGGAAGCCAATGGGTAGGTCCTGTGAAGGTGGGAATGAGGGTAATAAATTTAATTCCCCTGTTTCCACTGTTGATTTCATATGGTGTTACATTCTTTGTTCTGGTATTAATCCCATCTTTTTCTTTCATTTCTTTCTTTATTTACTTGTTTGTTCTTTTTATCTGAACATAAGCTTGCTTTACAATGGAAGCATGAGGGAGAAAGAGGGAAAAAAACTCTACAGTGCAAAATAAAAGAACACTTTTGTTTGAGCCCAGTCAGTCAAGCTAGACAGCATGTCTTTGAAAAGCTGAAGTAAAATAGACTATGTATGGGGGAAAAAAATTAGATGGATAAGGCAAGAACATGCAAACTATAGTAAGAGACCATTAGAAGGCCAAGCAGCCAGACTGAAGCTCAGGTCCTGGAGATATGAGGCAGGAACACTAAGTATTGTGCCACTGTGTGAAACAGGTGCATTTTCATCTAGGATACAGTCATTTGACCTAGTCCATATATCTGCTAACTTACCTACTTATCTATTGTGTTGGATCGTCTCAAACACATTCCTAGGGTATATCTGAATCACTATTCTTTCATTCAGTTTGATGAAGTGGAAAATGCTTACACATGTTGACATAGTAATATAAAACACATGTGTGCATCCTGGCATACATGAATGACAGCTAAGAGGTTATAAACTATAACAAATTAATTTACAGATGAGACAGGTTATCACAGATATCGTTACTACCACCCTTCATGAGAAACTAGCAAAATCTGAGTACTGCTTTAGCTCAGAATTAGTTTAGGCTTCTTTTTAGAACATTAAACATACTCTGTCCAGTCAATGTAGCTTTACAAATTAATCTCATGCTTCATTCCAAAGGATTTGTCTGTTCAGAATGCTGTGTCAGTCGTAGGCTTCTACTTCCTTAACTAATTACAATGTTCATGCTAGTCTATGGTATACGGGATCTTCCACAGGAATAGCATGCTCACTCTAATCTATGGTATAGGGGATCTTCCACAGGAATAGCATGCTCACTCTAGTCTATGGTATAAGGGATCTTCCACAGGAATAGCATGCTCACTCTAGTCTATGGTATAGGGGATCTTCCACAGGAATAGCATGCTCACTCTAGTCTATGGTATAGGGAATCTTCCACAGGAAATGTATGCTCACTCTAGTCTATGGTACAGGGGATCTTCCACAGGAATAGCATGCTCATTCTAGTCTATGGTATAGGGGATCTTCCACAGGAATAGCATATTTCTCTCACCACTTCCAAGCTTACTAGGATAGAGAGTCAACTGAGCTTTTATCCTACATTAACACCAAATTGTCTTGCATAACAACTAGTGTTCACACCTCTTTAATCACTTAGTAGTGTGGGAAGCTGGCTCTTCTATAACTATTAACTTATCTGGATAACGGATTGCTTTGGGGTTGGTCTCATTAGTTTTCATGCTAGACTGTAATGATATCCACTCTAGAGTAGATCTCCTTAAATTTTCTTATACACTGACAGCTTGAGTAATTTCATGAACCTGATGACTTTGTAATATATATTTAAGTTTGTTAGTTTTAGTCCTTTATCTTATGAACAAGACAAATGTTCTGGACTATGTCTTTGTTTTTTCTGCAATATAAAATCCTTATTTATCTTGTTGATTTGATTAAACCTATACTATGGAATATTTGTAAAATTTAACATGAATAAGATTCTGAGAAATATATTTTTATGACTGCTCATAATTTTAAATATGTATTTTACTACCTGTTCAGATGTTTCGCCACTGTCCCATTTAGATTAGTTTCAATAAAAACATTGTAGGTGGAGGTGTATGCAAGTTAGTTAATTTTAGAGTATGAAATATATTTTCTAGTAAGTTATTATTTATGTAATTATGCTTATCATTGAATAGCTGTAACGTAGATTTTTCTATGCCCAGCTTACAGCTGAGATATTTGAGCATTCTTGAATAGCCTGTAACATTGGGTGAACTGAGATTATTGGGTTGTCATAATGTCATCTACATAAGCCATGATGCAAATTTCAGAATTATTAAATTAAATTACCTTCATAGGTGGATGTATTTAAAAAGAACAGAACAGGGGCTTGAGATGGAAGACATCCCTGTGTGGTCCACCACAATAGTTTAAGTGCTTGAGATAGGAGACTATTAAATCAGCAATTTAGAGGAAATACCTTTGTTCAGTATGTCTATTGTTTATATATATATATATATATATATATATATATATATATATATATATATATATATATATATATCTAGTCAGAACATTAATGACTTTCAGAAATTTCGTAATATGGGGTGCCTTAACGTTTTCCTTGATTATTCTACAGTACTTGAATACTGGTTCTGTGCTGTATCATTTATGATTTCATAGGCTGGTGACTTAAGGTTTAAGTTGTTATCTTATGCTTGTTTCCTTTCCATGAAACCAGATTTACTCTGATATTAAATGCATTGCAGTTGTTTTAAATCTTTCAAATACACAATAAGGTAGTTATCACTGCCACCAGCCAACTCTTATCAGCTACTTTAAGACCCTTAGCAAAGGGTATCCAATCTTACTGTGTAATGTTACTATTAATCCAAATGGTAGTCTGACCAAAAGCAAGGCTATTTAGGAGTGGCCTGTACATTGTCATCAAATAGATATGGAAGTACTCGCAGAGCTTAAATATCTCTAAACAGTTCAGACACAACTGAAAGGTTAAATATATTTAATAATAAATAATAAATGAGCAAGACAATACTCAGTAAATAAACACTGTTACTTCAGAGTTCAAAATCATAGGAAAGATTTAAAACAATATTGCAGGACAGTCTTAAATAAAGAAAATATCTAAGCTATACTTTACTATATTCCTATCCGAATATAAAAGAGTTACTATGCCCTAGAAACTTACTTACAAACAAAGCATGTGGTGAATGGATCCTCTAGCTGATGTTGTTGTTCATAGGTTCATATGTAGGTACTAGGTTATTGGCCCTACGGCCTAAATAACCCTAGCCAAAAGTACCCTGGCTTTCGCCACCCAAGAAAATTATTTTCCTGTGCCATTGTTGAGCAGAGCCACAGAAGTGATCCCCGGGGTGAATTTCCTATCTCCCATCCAATCATCAAGATTTTTCTTGAAGAGTGCTAATGAGGAGCTTTGTTTGATATAGATAGGTAGTTTGTTCCAGAGTATGGGAAGTCTCTGGGATAGGAATCTATCCCTCCAGCATGTTCTGTTTATTGTGGTGACAAGGTTTAGGTCCCTAGAGCATGTAGCTCGTAGGGACTGGGATTTCTTTAAGTGGAGCATGTCTAAAAGCTCTGGGTTTGACATAGCTTTGTGTGTTAAGCAGAGATCGCCTCTGAGTAAGCGATATGCAACGGAGTAAAGCGGCAGTTTTTTGAGACGGCCTGCATAGGGCATCTCTTTGAGGCCAGTAATCCTCTTTGTGAGGTATTTCTGTGGCCTTTCCAGTTGTTGTAGATGTCTTGTGAGGTACATACCAAGAGGGGCATTGTACTCTATAATGGGTCTAATGAGTGCCGAGTAGAGTGGAACAATGACCTCTTTTTTCCTGGATGAGAAACCTTTTGTGATGAGGTGTGCCACATAGAAGGATTTCCTGACTACTGTGGCAATGTGATTATCAAAGGAGAGACTACTGTCCACCTGTGTCCCAAGGTCTCTTATCACATTTTTGGTGTTAAGTAGACTACCACCTATGTGGTAGTTCATGGGTACTGAGTTTTTACCAAAAGGAATGACAATGCACTTTTTGGCATTGAGCTTGGGGCCATGACTTTGACACCAGGCATCTGTCTCAGTAAGGCCCTTTTGTAGGATGTCCACATCATTTGGAGTTTTGATTATGGCTCCTAGTTTGCAGTCATCTGCAAACTTCATTAGGCAAAGACCTTCTGTGTTGGTCTGTACTTCAGAGAAGTAGATACCAAACAGGAGAGGACCCAGGACTGAACCCTGTGGTACTCCACTTATCACTGGTCTGAAGCTGGATTTGGAGTCTGCTACTTTCACAGTGTGGGTTCTGTCAGTGAGCCAGTTGGCAACCCATCTTATGACATAGGGATTTATACCTAGTTTAGTGAGTTTATCTATAATTCCAGAGTGGGGGATGGTGTCAAAAGCCTTGGCGATATCTAGATAGGCTATGTGAACCACCTTACCCTCATTTACGGCTTTGGTGACTGCTTCAAAGAAGTCTATCAGGTTTAGGAGACATGATCTGCCTTTTACAAACATGAACTGGGTGGGGTCCTGAGTTTGGAGATTACCAATGTCATTGTTTATAAGTTCCATGATGATACGCTCTATAGCCTTGCAGACCAGGCTCGTTAGGCTAATGGGGCGGTAGTTTCTGGGGTCTGTGGTGGCTCCCCCTTTGTGGAGTGGGATAACTGTTGCTGTGCACCATTCAGTGGGCACATAGCCTGAGGTGAGGCTATGATTGAACATGGTACTTAGGTGGGGTGCCAATTCGTTCTGTAGTTCATGTAGAACACAGCCTGGGATGTTGTCAGGTCCCATGGATGCTGTGTTCTTGGCTTTGGATAGTGTGTTTTTACCTGTGCAGCCGTGATTACAGGAACTTTGCATTCTTCTGGTATAGAGATGGGCCCTTTAGGGGATGACAGAGGGGTAAAGTTAGCACTGAACCTATCTGCCAGGATGTTGGCAATATCCGTTGGTTCTGTATATTTAGTGCCATTGTGCTGTAACTCAGAGCAGATCTGAGTGTTGCCATTGAGATTCTTGACATAGCTATAGAATGCTTTGTGGTTGTCTTTAGAGTCAGTGGCGATTTTGTTTTCATAACTAGCTTTGGAGGATTTTATGAGGGATCTCAGATTCTTACTGAAGCTGACCAGGGAGTTTCTCCAATCATGGGATTTTATTCTTTTTTGCAACAGTTTCTTTCTTCTGTTGTAGAGTTTGTTTATGGCAGGGGACCACCAGATTGGCTTCCTTTTTTGGAGGATAGCATCTTAGGGATTGCACGATTCATGCACTCATGTAAGTGCTTATAAAGTGCATTTGTGTAGGATTCAGCAGTTATACCTCTATTGTCCGTCAGCATGGGTGTCATGAAGTTTGCCACTTCTGTCTTAAGAAGTGTGAAGTTGGCTTTGGAGAAATATTTAACTGTGGTTTCCCTAATGGGGGGTGGGGAGGGATGTGGATGTCTAGGGTGATTAGCTTATGGTTGGATCTTACCAATGATGAATTGACCTCTGGTGTGGAGCACCGGTTGCCCATGTAGGTAATAACCAGGTCTAGGATATTGCTGCCCCTGGTGGGGGTGTGGATAAGTTGATCCATGGCATTGGAATTTATGAATTCCAGAAAACGTTGAGCACAAGAGTTGGTACATGAGTAGTTTTCCCAGTTAATGGTAGGGTAGTTGAAATCACCCATTATTAGGGTGTTAGGTTGTACCCTAATATTACGAAATGAAGAGTGGGAATCCTGGGACATGGTGGGGGATCTGTAGCAAGCTACAATTTGGATTGCTGTCTTGCCCAGAGTTAGTTGCACTTGCATAATCTCGGATGCATTATGCTGAGCAACTAGCCTGGAGGTGTGGATATCCTTAATGAATATGGACACGCCTCCACCTTTAGTGTTTTGGTCCAGGTTAGGTGGCCGAAAGGTGTGGTATGAATTATAGCCTGGTAATGCAGGGATACTCTCTGAAGCCTTGAACCAGGTCTCTGTCACTGCACAGATGTCGATGTTCTCCACTTTAAGGAGCGCCTTGAGAGAGTGCATTTTAGACTTCTAGCATTGAGTAGCAATACCCTCAGATTCTTCTTGCCTGTACATGTTAGGCTGTTGAATTTGTCATTTGAACCTTGCTTAAAAAAGGCACTATAGGGGTGGCTAGAGCCTTAGCCAGTATCCAGAATCCCAGGGGTGACAGGTGCAGGCCATCTCTGGCAAAGCATCGTGGCTTGTTGATCATGTCATCCCAGGCAGATGGATACTGGATCCCGTTAGAATGACACCAGAAGCTTAGCCAATTGTTGAAGTCAATCATTTTGTCCTTGTACTGTGGTATCATTCTGGGTGATGGCAGGATGCTACTCAGGGCTAGGGTCATACCTGCCTAGGCTACAAGATCGGACAGCTCCTCCATGTCCCTTTTCATGTAGCCCAAGGAGGTACGTCTCAGGTCATTCACACCAACATGGACAATGACAGAGTCATATTTGTACTTGTTGTGGAGAGACCTGAGTGCATGCATTATGTGGTGGGTCATGGCACCCGACAGGCAGCTGACAGTAACTTTCTCCTTATTTAGCCTGGTGAGTGGAACATCAGTGTGCCTGACTATAGAGTCATCTATGACTAGAGTGATGGGTACGGTGTTATGTCTTATGGGCTGTGGTTGAGTGGCGCACTAAGTTTGTGGGCTATGTGCCATTTGGGTTGTGTTGGGGGGGTGGAGGTTGCTTGTGTTTCTGCTTTGGAGGTCCCTGTTGCTTGGGCAGGTTTTTACTGAGAGCCTCAGTGAATGTAGTGAATGTAGTGTGGTGTGGTGCAAGTGTTTACCTTCTCCTCTTGACTGTCTAGTCCAGTCTTGGGTGAAGAGAGCTTTGCTTCCAGTTTGGCTATATAAGTGCATCTCTTACAGGTTGTAGTGTTGGGTGGTAAGAGGAGAGGGCTGTTTGTGTACATGAGGCAATTACTGCATTGCCCCAAGATGCCCAGATTCATCAGGTAGATAGGAGAAAACACCGGGGGCTGACCCTTAGACATGGCTGGATAGGTGCTTCTTTGTTAAGTACTAGAAACTGTTTTCCTCTAGACAGTGAGGAAAGTTGAGTGTTGTAGTAATTTGTAGCTTATTTAGTGCTTACAATAAGTTCTGAACAAGTGCTAAAACAAAAAACTGGCTAGTTCTAAGAAACAACATTAAGCTAGAAGGTTTCCCTCCAACACAGAAAGGCTTCTGGGCCTACAAGCCTACAAACAGTCCTGCACACAGCAAATATATATTCGGGCTAGACTACCCACAGGAAAGGCAGGAAACAAACTTAGACAAAGTTTTTTGTTTTTCTTTTTTTTTAGTGGAAAGAGAGAAAGGAGTAGCAGAAACTTAGCTGATTGGCCTTCTCAAATGTTCTCCCTGTAGTGGGTAGAATGAGGTAATGACACTAGACTGGGAGGAGGGTCCCAGATCAAATTTACATTAGGGGTGGGCAACTGCAAAGCCACCAACTTTGGCTAAACCAAGATGTCCCTGAATATGTGCTCAGACACACAGTCTCCACAAACACTAGGCCCAAATACAAGCCTGAATATGGAAATGCTACAAATATCCCCACTACTTAGAAACAAACTGCAGAAATGTTTCTCACAGCTGAAAAGCAGCAGTGTGCCTTTAAATGAAAGTTTTAAACAGCTAAAGGAGCCTCTAGAAAAAAAAAGTTTAACTGCAACAAGTTATCAGAAACAAACAACCCTACAGATGCTTAATAAAAGTGGACAATTTCCAGTTAATACCTCACACACAGTGAAACTAGCTAGAAAAATACACAGTGCATAAAGTGCTATAAATAACAAAGAAATAAAGAACAAAATAAGCAAAAAACAGGATACCTAATGTTATATATTATAGTTCCGAGTTTGCTCAGTGTCCTTCCTTCGATTAGCTCAGTGTGAAATGGTAGAAACACTCACAACTTAACTTCTTAAGTAACAGAAAGTTGAAACCTGAGACAGCTTTTAAGAAAAAAATCTCAAAAGAACCAATGAGGTGCTTAGTCTAAGCTGTAGTCCAGGTGACCTCAGTCAGCCAATGACTTCAAACATTTCTCTCTCACTGAAATGCCTGATGGCTTTGGTTAAACCAAGATGTCCCTGAATATGTGCTCAGACACACAGCCTCCACAAACACTAGGCCCAAATACAAGCCTGAATATGGAAATGCTACAAATATCCCCATTACTTAGAAACAAACTGCAGAAATGTTTCTCACAGCTGAAAAGCAGCAGTGAGCCTTTAAATGAAAGTTTTAAACAGCTAAAGGAGCCTCTAGAAAAAAGAGTTTAACTGGAACAAATTATCAGAAACAAACAACCCAACAGATGCTTAATATATATGGACAATTTCCAGTTAATACCTCACACACAGTGAAACTAGCTAGAAAAATACACAGTACACAAAGTACTATAAATAAAAAGAAATAAAGAACAAAATAAGCAAAAAAAAGGTTACTTAATGTTATATATTATAGCTCTGAGTTTGCTCAGTGTCCTTCCTTCGATTAGCTCAGTGTGGAATGGCAGTAACACTCACAACTTAACTTCGTAGATAACAGAAAGTTGAAACCTGAGACAGCTTTTAAGAAAGAAATCTCAAAAGAAATAATGAGGTGCTTAGTCTAAGCTGTAGTCCAGGTGACCTCAGTCAGCCAATGACCTCAAACAATTCTCTCTCTCTGAAATGCCTGATGGCTTCGGCTAAACCAAGATGTCCC
>NC_056739.1:337278138-337318830 GCF_019279795.1 Protopterus annectens
AGTTATAAAAAACAGCCAGTCTTATAAAATGGCATTTCCATAAACACTCACAACTTAACTTCTTAGGTAACAGAAAGTTGAAACCTGAGACAGCTATTAAGAAGGAAATCTCAAAAGAACCAATGAGGTGCTTAGTCTAAGCTGTAGTCAAGTTGACCTTAGTCAGCCAATGACCTCAAATAATTCTCTCTCACTCAAATGCCTGATGGCTTTGGCTAAACCAAGATGTCCCTGAATTTGTGCTCAGACCACAGCCTCCACAAACACTAGGCCCAAATACAAGCCTGAATATGGAAATGCTACAAATATCCCCACTACTTAGAAACAAACTGCAGAAATATTTCTCATAGCTGAAAAGCAGCAGGGAGCCTTTAAATGAAAGTTTTAAACAGCTAAAGGAGCCTCTACAAAAAACAGTTTAACTGCAGCAAGTTATCAGAAACAAACAACCCAACAGATGCTTAATAAAAGTGGACAATTTCCAGTTAATACCTCACACACAGTGTAACTAGCTAGAAAAATACACATTACACATTACACAACGTGCTATAAATAAAGAAATAAAGAATAAAATAAGCACAAAACAGGATACTAAATGTTATATATTATAGTTCCGAGTTTGCTCAGTGTCCTTCCTTCAATTAGCTCAGTATTAAATGGCAGAAACACTCACAACTTAACTTCTTAGGTAACAGAAAGTTGAAACCTGAGACAGCTTTTAAGAAAGAAATCTCAAAAGAACCAATGAGGTGCTTAGTCTAAGCTGTAGTCCAGGTGACCTCAGTCAGCCAATGACCTCAAACAATTCTCTCTCACTGAAATGCCTGATGGCTTTGACTAAAGAAAGATGTCCCTAAATATGTGCTCAGACATACAGAGTCCACAAACACTAGGCCCAAATACAAGCCTGAATATGGAAATGCTACAAATATCCCCACTACTTAGAAACAAACTGCAGAAATGTTTCTCACAGCTGAAAAGCAGCAGTGAGCCTTTAAATGAAAGTTTTAAACAGCTAATGGAGCCTTTAGAAAAAAGAGTTTAACTGCAGCAAGTTATCAGAAACAAACAACCACACATATGCTTAATAAAAGTGGACAATTTCCAGTTAATACCTTGCACACAGTGAAACTAGCTAGAAAAATACACAGTACACAAAGTGCTATAAATGACAAAGAAATAAAGAACAAAATAAGCAAAAAAAAAAGGATACTTAATGTTATATATTATAGTTCCGAGTTTGCTCAGTGTCCTTCCTTCGAGTAGCTCAGTGTGAAATGGCAGAAACACTCACAACATAACTTCTTAGGTAACAGAATGTTGAAACCTGAGACAGCTTTTAAGAAAGAAATCTCAAAAGAACCAATGAGGTGCTTAGTCTAAGCTGTAGTCCAGGTGACCTCAGTCAGCCAATTACCTCAAATAGTTCTCTCTCACTGAAATGCCTGATGGCTTTTGCTAAACCAAGATGTCCCTGTATTTGTGCTCAGACACACAGCCTCTACAAACACTAGGCCCAAATACAAGCCTGAATATGGAAATGCTACAAATATCCCCACTACTTAGAATCAAACTGCAGAAATGTTTCTCACAGCTAAAAAGCAGCAGTGAGCCTTTAAATGAAAGTTTTAAAGAGCTAAAGGAGCCTCTAGAAAATAAGAGTTTAACTGCAACAAGTTATCAGAAACAAACAACCCAACAGATGCTTAATAAAAGTGGACAATTTCCAGTTAAAACCTCACACACAGTGAAACATGCTAGAAAAATACACAGTGCTATAAATAACAAAGAAATAAAGAACAAAATAAACAAAAAACAGGATACTTAATGTTATATATTATAGTTCCGACTTTGCTCAGTGTCCTTCCTTCGATTAGCTCAGTGTGAAATGGCAAAAACACTCACAACTTTACTTCTTAAGTAACAGAAAGTTGAAACCTGAGACAGCTTTTAAGAAAGAAATCTCAAAAGAACCAATGAGGTGCTTAGTCTAAGCTGTAGTCCAGGTGACCTCAGTCAGCCAATGACCTCAAGCAATTCTCTCTCACTGAAATGCCTGATGGCTTTGGCTAAACGAAGATGTCTGTGAATATGTGCTCAGGCACACAGCCTCCACAAACACTAGGCCCAAATACAAGCCTGAATATGGAAATGCTACAAATATCCCCACTACTTAGAAACAAACTGCAGAAATGTTTCTCACAGCTGAAAAGCAGCACCGAGCCTTTAAATGAAAGTTTTAAACAGCCAAAGGAGCCTCTAGAAAAAAGAGTTTAACTGCAACAAGTTATCAGAAACAAACAACCCAACAGATGCTTAATAAAAGTGGACAATTTCCAGTTAATACCTCACACATAGTGAAACTATCTAGAAAAATACACAGTACACAAAATGCTATAAATAACAAAGAATAAAGAACAAAATAAGCCAAAAACAGGATACTTAAAGTTATATATTATAGTTCTGAGTTTGCTCAGTGTCCTTCCTTCGATTAGCTTATTGTGAAATGGCAGAAACATAACAACTTAACATCTTAGGTAACAGAAAGTTGAAACCTGAGACATCTTTTAAGAAAGAAATCTCAAAAGAACCAATGAGCTGCTTAGTTTAAGCTGTAGTCCAGGTGACCTCATTCAGCCAATGACCTCAAACAATTCTCTCTAACTGAAATGCCTGATGGCTTTGGCTAAACCAAGATGTCCCTGAATATGTGCTCAGTCACACAGACTCCACAAACACTAGGCCTAAATACAAGCCTGAATATGGAAATGCTACTAATATCCCCACTACTTAGAAACAAACTGCAGAAACATTTCTCACAGCTGAAAGGCAGCAGTGAGCCTTTAAATGATCATTTTAAACAGCTAAAGGAGCCTCTAGAAAAAAAGAGTTTAACTGCAGCAAGTTATCAGAAACAAACTACCCAGCAGATGCTTAGTAAAAGTGGACAATTTCCATTTAATACCTCACACACAGTGAAACTAGCTAGAAAAATACACAGTACACAAAAGACAGATACAAAGTGCCCAAATATCTAAGCTATACTTTACTATATTCCTATCTGATTCTAAAATAGTTACTATGCCCTAGAAACTTACTTACATACAAAGCATGTGGTGAATGGATCTTCTAGCTGATCTTGTTGTCAGGTCAAAAGACAGATACAAAGAGCCCAGTCTCTCTCTCTGAGAGAGTTGTTAAATTAATGTCAAATATTACTGATGTGTTAATTTGATGACATCACATTTGTCACCTGAACTTTAGTTCCCAAGCTAAACCCCCTTTGTCAGAAACTACCAGAGTTTTGGCATCTCCCTGTAAAAAATACATATCTCTCAGATGTTTGTAGAGCCTGGCAGTCATAAAACAATAAAACACTGGTACATCTCAAACCTGGTAATTACTTCTCTTTCAAAGATAATACACAAACTTCTAGCTCTAGACATTGTGTCTGCTACTGCATTGAAACTGAGAGATAACATCTTTTGTTTATGGCCCAACAATTATAAAAAAAAAACAATTTAATTTCAACTATTTTCTTGAAGTTTTGCAATTTAACCCTCTATGTTCTAGTTCCTACTATTAAAATATATACATTTACACAATTACAATAATGTATATACATTTATGTTCTCTTCCAGCAGGGCATGCTGTGGTTGCCTCCTTTAAGCTCATTACTTTACACACACTTCTGTGGTAGCAGCAGTTTGATACATACATAATATATAGTTCTAATATAGTGATAACACAAGCAATTGCATGAGGCATGTTGGCATTCACAAATGACACATAACCACTTACAAAATTCCAGATAGCTGGGCTGACAGTATCTCCTTCTGTCACACTTCTGTATAAATCATATTAATATTCACAAATGACATAGAATTATTTACAAAATCCCAAATAGCTGGGCTGGTAGTGTTACATGTAGCTTTAGTGAACTTCAGAAAGAAATCTACCAGATTCACTAGACATGACCTGCCCTTGAGAAAGGTGAATTGGATCTGTTCCAGTTTTCTGGAGTTTCCTGTGTCATTATTTATCATGTCCATGATTATTCTTTCCATGACCTTACATACAAGACTAATCAAGCTTATGGGTCTGTAATTTCCCGGGTCAGTACATGGTCCCCCTTCATAAAGAAGGATGACTATTGCTGTACTTCACTCTATCATAGCAAAGCCATTCAGGAGGCTGCAGTTAAATATATATCTTATTGTGTCTGTTAAGTCTTCATTAAAGCTACGAGAGGTAACCTAATATATAGCTTGGCTCCATTTAAGCCATGTTTTTAGCTTTAGATAATGCAGTGGCAATCTGTTCTTTGGTGATAGGAAAGTGAAATTTGAGCAGAATTTGTCAGCCAGCAGACTAGACTAGAGGTGATGCCATCTACAACTAATTCCACACATTGTTGGGTGTTGCAGTTAAGACTGCAGATATAACTGAAAAATGCATTATGGTTATCCTTAGTTTTGGAGGCTATTTTTACCTCAAAATCTGCTCTCAGAGACTGGACTAGTTCCCTGATTCACTTGTTTAGACTTATGAGGGTCTTTTTGCTCTGTTGTGCACACTCTTTCATACTTCTCAACAGGATTCTTTTTTTTGTTGTATAACCGATTAATACCAGGGGTCCATCAGGTTGGCTTGTTTTTATGTTTTGACTTGGATTTATTTTGGTCTTGTAATGCTGTTTCTGTGCAGTTGTTTATATGGTCGTACAGGGATTTTGTGTATGCCTCTGCATAGGTTTCTGTGTTTTCTGTCTTTGGGGGTGCTTGGAAACTAGCCATGCCATCCCTTAATAGGGGTAATTTACCTTAGCAAAGTTCTTAACATTTTTGAGGTTAGGTGGGGGACTAGTTTTACCTTTATTTAGAGGAAGACCATGTTATGATCTGATCTTACCAGTGAGTACATCACACTAAGGTTGGGGGGGTGCAGCCCTCTCCCATATTTGTGAGCAGCAAATCCTAGGATCATTGTTCAACTGGTTGAAGTACAGACAAGCTGCTCCATGGCATATGAATTGACAAATTCAAGAAATCTTTGGGCCAGCATGTTAATGGTTGTGTATGCCTCCCAGTGAATGGAAGGTAGTTAAAATCAACCATGAGTATGGTATTGGACTCAATGGTGAGTGATTCTAGTAACTTCAGTTATGATGGTATGATATATGGGTTACCTGGTGAATGGTGGGGGATCTGTACCTAGCAAAAATATGGTAATGGATTTTTCTACTGGTTAGTTGGACATGGAATAGCTAAGCATGTGATATTGTTTCACCAGCCTTGAGGTATGCTTATCCTTTATGAAGATAGATACACCTCTGCCTTTTGCTCTTTTGTGTTCAGTGAGTATTCTGAATGTATGAAAAGTGTTATGGCCATGCACTGCTGGAGTGTTTTCCGTGTCTTTACCCATGTTTCAGTAACTGCACAGATGTCAACATTCTCCAGGGTGAAGGGAGCTTCCAGGGAGTGCAGTTTCTTTTTGAGACTCCCAATACTGAGCAGTAACATGTTTAGCTTGTCCTGAATAGCTTTCATTATGTTGGAAGGTTTGCTGTTTAACAATGCCTAAAAAAGGCACTAAAAGGGTGCATACTGTTTTGTCCAATATCCAAAAACCTAGAGGTGACAGGTGAAGACCCTCTCTTTCAAAGCTGTGTGGCCTGACAACCATGTCCTCCTAGGCTGACAAGTATCAGACCCCTTTGGAATGACATCAGTAGCTTCTTTACATTTTCACACTTCCTCAGTCACTTCTCTTTACAAATGACCCAAGGTTTCTTGGTCTTTGTAGTGTTTTTCATGGATCTGTTGTATTCATGAACACTAATTTTCATTTGAAGCTTCTGACAGTTTTCCTTGTGGAAGTATTTTCCTTTCCTGTAATTTCTCTCTTAATCTTTTTGTACATCTTCTGTCTGGAAATTCTGGGTTTCTTGCATAATAGTAACAATGCATAATTTCTTTCTTATCCACAATACTCCACTCTGTCTTCTTTATGGCTCTTTTTCCACTTATCAGTTTTTGTGATTTTTGAGGACTCATACTTCCTTCTACAACAGGGATACCATCCTCCCCCTGAGCCTGTCCTAGCCCCACTGTAGGAATGTTTCCTTGCCTTGATGGTTCTACACTGTCATTTTTTCCCAGTCTTGACAAAAGTGCACCTATCAGAATTGGGCACTTCTTTATCATGGGTCGTGTGCATCCAGCTATCATTTTTATTTCAAACCTACTTCTGACTATGATATATGCTATATGAAATACATTCTATATATAAGTGTCATCTTGGTGAGATTTTGTGAAAAAAGGGGTCCACCTCATGAAGGCACTCACCAAGAATTGAGGATGCATTCAGTTCTAGCAATACTACTCTCCTTTGCTTGCTGATTTATCTTATCTCCATTTGGACCTCTTACTTACACCATGTAGCTGAATTATTGAGACTACAATTTACTTTATGGGGGGATGGGGATGCTGCACTCTTGAGTGTATCCTCCTTTGGATGACTTGCCTAGTAATTATGAATCTGTTGTTGGTTTGCCAGCTATTCCCTATTCTAAAATTACCAGCTTACCAGTTCTTTTAATGCAACATAGGCAATTTATTCTTCATGGGTGCCAGGCACTGAATTTGTATATAAAACACTGAAATGTAAAGTCGTTTGCCAGCAGCAACCTCTTCATTACAGATCTCATCAATGTAGAATTATTCAGATGACTTTTATTTCTGCAGAGATTGTGCATATTGGCTGATATTGGTAGATTGTAATGACAGATGTTTGCGTGGCCTTTTATGGGTGAAATGTTTTGAAATGGGCAGTTTTGTCATTAGAGGTTCATACATTGTTTCATTAGTTACTGGAAAATCTTCAAAACTACACATTTAAAACAGTTTCTAACAAGTAGTGCTGTAGTATATAAGGAATGTAAATCAAAGAACATGTGCATGCATGTATGGTCCTAAATATTTGCAAGGGGTCTACGTTTGAAAACAGGCCAAATTTAAACTTAATCTGCCACTGGCCAGATGAATGTTCTTTGAATGTGAGATTCAATGAATGTCAGTTTCAAGAGCAAAGATGTTTATTGTTCATGCAGTCCTTTTACATTGTGAGATTGTACTGTTTTGTTTAGCAAATGGCCATTAGTGTTTGTGCTATAAAATTTGAAATAAAAGTTTTAAATTAAATCCAAATATCTGTATTAACTGTAGAAGTGAAGAAGCAAATAGTATGCACACTGACATGTTTGGATAGTGTTTATGATAACGGGAGAAATAGCCAAATAATGGGACACTGGATTGGCTGCGTGGGGGGGGGGGGCTGATCCATTCACCTCCTATGGCCCCATTTGATCATGATCCACCTCTGTGTCTGCCTAAAGACATATATAGTCCTGCTCGGACCAAATTGAACCCATCAATTTATTCATTCATTCATTCATTCCCCTTCCCTGGAGTTAAAGCTGACTGTTCAAAACCATCATCTAGGCAGCCCTCAGAAATTTTCTCATAATGGCCTAGCTTTCCATTCCTGCTAAATGACATACAAATTCACTGGTACAAGGGCATGCAGTACCTCCCTTAATCAGTGGCAGGTGCACAATCCTGCATGTTTACCTTCAGAAGACACGCCATCCGGGAAGGTAGAATCTAGCATGACTCTGTACATAATAAACCATTTAGTGGCATATCACCTGTACATGGTGCATAAATGTTTTGTCCACATTTATCTAGTACCTCGATTGTTTGTCAAGTGGAAACTACTATGATTAGCTGTCAGCTGAAAATAACACACCGTATCACAACTTCTTGTACAAAATTGCATGGACCAGGCTTTTTTTTCACATGTAGCCACCAGCTGTTCCATTGTTATAGTAATATAATTAGTTGTTAAAAACTAAAACTTATTCTGAAATTGTTTAGAAAGAGAACTCTACCATGAGGCTGTATATGCAAAAACATTTAAAACCATACCATAAACATTTTGGTCATATTTATTTTGTAACATTGATTCTTTACCAAGTGGAAAGTAAAAGATAGAACTGTCTCACTATTTTGACTTGATGTCAAAAAGAAGAGTGTCAGGATCTGCTTTACATGACTTGAATAAATCCTGTTAGTCTAAATGAGACTTATCTATCCTGACAGACATCTTTGGTGGTAGTGCTTTGGCATATGAACACTAGTTATTAGCTTTAAAACATATTGAATCTGTCAAAGTTGGCAAGTGACCATTTATTTTATCTGAAAGTCTTATTAATTTTTTGTAACTCTTACCTGGCAAATGATGGATTCCTTGTAAGTCAAGGGAAAATCTTGTCATGAAGTGTACAGTGCATACAAAAGAGGTCTAGTTAATAAGATCAGTGATTCATCATGCCAAAAACCATATGATCAAGACCAAATGGTCAACATTTTAAAACAACAAACCATTGTGGCTGAGATTGCGGTACAGTGGGGATTGGGGGAATGCAGCCTTTTCCCCACTGTGTTGGAGTTGGTATATATAAGTAATGAGTGACTGGAGTGCAGGGAACTTGTCTCAATGCAAAAAACATTGTTCATAGGTTCATAGGTTCATACTAGGCTATCTGCTCTAGGGCATTTATAAGCCTAGCCAGAGTGTGTTTGGCTTTTGCCACCCATTTTAAATTAATTTTGCTATGCCCTTTTTCGAGGTTAGTATACTGTGCCTCTGTCTAACAGCGACACAGAAGTGATACCTGGGGTAAACCTACGATCTCCCATCCACTCATCAAGATTCCTCTTGAAGAGAGTCAATGAGGGACTCTGCCTAACCTGGACTGGGATTTTATTTCAGAGTGAAGGGAGCCTCTGGGTTATGAATCTGTCCCTCCAGCATGTCCTATTTATTTCAGTGCTGAGGTTCAAGTCTCTCAAGCGCGTAGCTCGATGGGATTTGGATTTTCTGAGGTGCAGCATGTCCATTAATTCCGGGTTGGACATGG
Organism: Protopterus annectens; assembly: GCF_019279795.1. Lineage (NCBI taxonomy): Eukaryota > Metazoa > Chordata > Ceratodontiformes > Protopteridae > Protopterus > Protopterus annectens. Next base: position 337,287,125 of record NC_056739.1, read on the forward strand.
CTTTATACATCAGGCACAGATCGCCTCTGAGCAGGTGGTATGCCACTGAGTAGAGCTGGAGTTTCTTCAACCGGGCAGCATATGGCATCTGTTTGAGCCCTATGATCCTCTTGGTGAGGTACATTTGGGGTCTTTCCAGTCGCTGCAGGTGTCTGGTAAGTTACATCCCAAAAGGGGCATTGTACTCAATTATGGGCCTGATGAGGGATGAGTAAAGAGGCACGATGACCTCCCCTGATCTAGATGTGAGTCCCTTCATGATTAGGTGGGCTATATAAAATGTTTTTCTAACCACTTTGTCCACATGGTTGTCAAATGAGAGATTGCTATCAACTTGGGTCCCCAGGTCCTTAATTACTTCTTCTGTACTTAATGGATTACCACCTATGTGGTAATTTGTGGGCACTTTGTTTTTGCCAAAGGGGATGACTATACACTTTTTGGCGTTTAGCTTGAGGCCATGGCTCTGGCACCAGTTGTCTGTTTCTTTGAGGCCCTTTTGGAGGATGCTTGTGTCGGCTGGAGAGTCGATTATGGCACCCAGTTTGCAGTCATCTGCAAACTTAGAGAGCCACAGTCCTTACATGTTGGCCTGTACCTCCGAGAAATATATACCGAACAAGAGAGGTCCCAGGACTGAGCCTTGTGGGACGCCACTTGCAATTGGTTTGGAGTCTGACATGGCTCCAGCAATTCTAACCATGTGGGTTCTGTCCTTGAGCCAGTTTGCAACCCATCTAGTGACATAGGGGTTTATATTTAAGCTGGTGAGCTTATCTATAATGCCCGAGTGGGGTATTGTATCGAAGGCTTTTGCGAGGTCCAGGTAGGCTGTGTGGACCACCTTCCCCTCGTCAATGGCCTTGGTGACTGTTTCAAAGAAATCAACCAGGTTTAAGAGGCAGGATCTGCCCTTAACAAAGCCAAACTGGGTAGGATCCAGTGTCTGTAGGTCCCCAATATCTTTATTTATGAGGTCCATGATGATCCTTTCCATAGCTTTGCAGACCAAGCTAGTCAGGCTTATGGGGCGATAGTTTCCAGGATCCATTGAGGCACCACCTTTGTGGAGAGGGACCACTGTTGCTGTACGCCACTCTTTGGGTACATATCCTGTAGTAAGGCTGAGATTGAACAGTAGTTTTATGTTTGGGTTTAGCTCTTCTTGGAGTTCATGTAGGATGCAGCCTGGACACTGTCTGGTCCCATTGATGTTGTGTTTTTTGCTTTGGAGAGAGCAGCTCTTACCTGTCAGGGGGCAGCACTCTGCTGGGATAAATATTTGCCCTTTTGGTGGGGAGGGGGGGGAGAAGTTTGCACTGAACCTGACAGCTAGGATGTTGGCAATGTCTGTGGGTTCGGTGTATTTTTTGTCATTTTGGACTAATTCTGAGCATATCTGGGAACTCCCACCCAGGTTCCTAAAATAACTAAAGAAAGCCTTGTGATTATCCTTAGTGTCCTGTGCAATTTTTCTCTTGAAGCTGGCCTTAGACGATTTTATGAGTGCCCGTAGTTTTTTGCTAATACTGATCAGAGATGCCTTCCCTTTTTGGGATTTTGCTCTATCATGTAGTAGCTTCCTCCTTCTATTGTATAGTTTGTTTATGGCTGGGGTCCACCAGACAGGACGCCTGCCTTTGGAGGATTGGGTCTTGGTTTTATTTGGGATTGCATGATCCATGCATTCCTGAAGGTGTTCATAGAATGCGTTTATAAAGGATTCTGCAGTCTGGGCCATATTTTCCACAGGCCCGGGGGCTTTGAAGGATTCCACCTCAGTTTTGAGGAGTGTGAAATTTGCTTTAGAGAAGTTTTTCACTGTGGTTTTCAGGGCAGGGTTGAAGTCGGGATGTGAATATTCATTGAGATTAGTTTATGGTCTGATCTTACCAGTGAGGGATACACTTCTGGTCTGGAGCATAGAGTCCCCATGTTGGTGATGATCAGGTCCAGTATGTTTTCCCCTCTTGTGGGAGTGGTAACAAGTTGTTCCATAGCATTTGAGTTTATAAATTCTAGGAACCTTTGGGCTAGGGTGTTGGAGCTAGAGTAATGCCCCCAGTCTATGTTTGGGTAGTAGAAGTTGCCCAATATAATGGTGTTTGGAGAGACCTTCATATTTCCAGTGTTCTCAGGAAGGCCGAGTGGGGTTCCTGGGTTTGGGAGGGTGGTCTGTGGCAGGCTATAAACTGGAAGGCAGTTTTATGCACTGTTAGTTGCACATGGATAGTCTCTGATGCTTCGTGCTGTGCCACCAACCTGGAGGTGTGGGTATCTTTGACGGATATTGATACTCCCCCTCCTTTTGTGGTACGGTCCAAGTTTTGGGGCCATAAAGCATGGTATGAGGTATAACCTGGTAGTGCTGGGGTGCTCTTGGGAGCCTTGAACCAGGTTTCTGTTACTGCACAGATATCGTTGTTCTCCATGCTAAGGAGAGTTTCGAGTGCATGCATCTTAGGTTTAGACTTCTGGCATTGAGTAGCATTACTCTTAGTTTCTTATCCCTTGTGATACCTATGGAGGTGGGTTTGTCTTTTGAGCCTTGCCTAAAAATGGCACTATGGGGGTAGCTAGAGCCTTTGCCAATATCCAAAAGCCCAGGGGTGACAGATGCAAGCCGTCCCTAGCGAAGCATCATGGCTTGTCGAGCATGTCATCCCAGGCTCACAGGCATTGGATCCCCTTTGAATGACACCAACACTTGTTTGTATTCTTTGTGGTTTTTTGATGATTTAAAATGTTGACCACATGGTCTCGATCATATGGGATTTCACATTTTAAACTGTTGGTCTTATGAACTAGATCCATGCAAAATAAATCTCTTCTGCTGTAGAACTAGAGTCTGAAGGCCTTTCTCGTTATAAGAGTCTTATGAAGAGGGAGAATTTTTTATACCATATACAAGTCATCTTCTTCAGTAGTACATTGGAAATATTATTTTTACTTTTACCATCCCTTATCAGTAATTTGAAAAAGCTTGTATAATTGTGTTCTCTCCACTGGCAAACACATGATTGATAAAGGAATTAATGTAGGTCCTCAGAGAGAACTGTATTGTGCAAGGGATGGTAAGTTTATGACATATTTCCCATGATTCACAAGTCCCAGAATGTTTTTATATATATATATATATATATATATATATATATATATATATATATATATATATATGTTTGTGCATGTGTGTGTCCAGTGGCTGTACTGTGAGATGACAGATGTATATGCTGTTTTCTCTCCCTTAACAGTTGTTTTAGTTTCCCCCATGGTTAAGTGATCATGGTCATGAAGCTCCCTGTTGCAGGTGGCACTGACCCCTTAAAAATACTTTGGAGCATATGTCCCTTGTAGTTTTGGACTGTGTGTAAATTTTGATATGTTTCCAGTCATCTGTTTTGCTATTGGGAGTGTGTTATGGCTCCAGTTTTCTTAATGGATTTTGTTTCAATATGGTTGCCTTTACAATATTAAAATATTCTTTAGACAAAACATTATAAGAAGGCAACCTTAAGCCACTGGACATTCGGCAAAAAGGAAATGCAGAACACTTTCTAAACAAAATAATTCCCCCAGGCTGGACACTATTTGCCTGTGGAGTGGGACTTAGTGTCGGCTCTAGGTTGCCCATTACTTCCTTTTAAATTTTTACATAGGTACCATTGGTAAATGCATCACAAATCGAGCTATATAACATAAAACATGTTTTAGTCTTTCTTAAACAGAGAAGACTCAGTAGACAGAATTTCTCACTTTCTGTGGTGTTACTACATTCTGGTAGACAAAATGTACTGTTTAAAGTCATAGTCATCAAACCAGAGAGTGTAGAAATTAATCCATGTCTATAAAATGTAGCTGAATTGTAATTACTATCATTTAAATGTTGTACTCTGATGCATACTGGGGCATGGTTTACATAAATAGCTTTGTCAGCCAGATAACATCTTTAATAGGGCTTTGGGTAAAGTTGCAAAATGTGTGTGCTTCTGTTACAAGAATTCAGTGCAAGTTTTAATAAATGCCTTATTGGAAACTGTGATGCCCATGCACTGGCCCAGTAATAAAGGAGCCTCAATCCTCACCAATAACACCAGTGATGTGCATGCGCATTGAGAGGGATAAAAAGTTCAAACACAGTAAAGTATAATTTCCCTTAAGAGCACACAGAGATCACAGTCAGTCTGGGGCTGGTTTTTCCCTTTATCTCCAGATCCCCAAATAAGTCTCCCCACTGGCACAGCTATAGAGTGGAGTCTTTAGCCAGGGTTCCAAGCCAAGTCCTCCCAGCACTCCCTCTGCAGAATATTGAAACCATAAATGTCGAACCCGCAGTAGTGATGGTGCGTTAGGTAAGTGTAATGTATTTTAAGGGTTTTGGGGAGGGTTTGTATGTATGTGAATGTGTTGGGGAGTTTTAGGTGTGGGTTAGGATAGGTAGGTAAGAGTGTGAGTGTGTAAATATTGAGAGTGGTGATGTTTGCATGTATGTGATGTGTGTTTGGCAAGGGGGGTGTAGAATGTGTTGTGGTGGGTTTTCTGTCTTTCATTTATTAGTGTGACCTCGGAGTTAGTACATATAAGTAGGGGGTTGTGGGTGTTTGTTTTGTTGTGTTCGTGTGTGTTGTTTTGGTTTGTTGTAATGTCAGGAGGTAGGTGTATTTGTACTTGTTTGTGTGGTGTAGTGTTTTTTTTTGACAGTCGCGGTTTTGAATTTTGCAGTTTTGGGGTTTCGGGTTTGTGAGTTTTCAACTTTATAGTCTCAAGATACTGAAAATCGATATTTCAGTATTTTGGGATTATAAAGTATATATATATATATATATATATATATATATATATATCAACAGTTCATCAGTTCCTAAATGGTACTTTATATACAGATCTGGCCATTTTAACAGTACTCACTTATTGGGAATTAATTAGAATGCTTAAATCTTGAAGAAGGCCTGCAGAAGGGTTAATAGAGACAAAGATCAATGACCGAATTAGTGAAGTCATTACTTTCCATATTTTCTTTGACTAGACCTCACCTCAGAGTACTGATGTTGGCCTTTAGGCTTATAATCAATATGTGGATGGTGGGGAAGTAAGCTAATAGTTCGTGCTCTTCCTGATCTCATTGCCTCACTTTCCACTTACCTGTCACCTATGGACATTAGCAGTGTTGCAAGTCTTTTGTTGCCAAAAACATTAAAGAATAGAAATGCAGTAAACTTCCAACTGTCACTACTTCATCTTCTTATAAGAATCCCCAAAACAGTTTGTAGGTGCCAAAATTAATTATGATCATTGATGGTAAATAAATGATAAATGGCACAGTTTGTCACAGCAAACTTTTACTTCAAATGTAGTAGGTCTCTCTTAGTTAACCCTTCTATGGTTCAAAAGCTACCTATCGAATATGTGTCAATCATGGAACTCCACCCTCTCTCCATACTTCCAAGTCACGACCGGTGTACACCAAGGCACTGTCCTTCATCCTCTCCTCTTTAACATTCTCACCAACACCCTCCACACATACACAGCAGGACTCCCTAATAAACTAAACAGATGACTCCACACTCATTTGCACAACTGAAAACATAATAAAAGAAATACTGGGACCAAGGCAGCGGTGAATAAATTCAGCAGGTAAAATCTTTAAAACTTACTTACAAAAACTTCAGTATGCAACTCTCATTAGACTGTACATATTTCTGATTGATGGTTTGTACCTCAGATTGAGTACACACTATATTGTATTGTAGATCCCTGACAATGTTGAAAGATGCAAAGGTACAAGTGTCCAGATAGGTGAATGCTTAATGTTCAAATGAGACAGTTGCTTAGTGGAGTTTTACCAAAACAACAGTTATTGTATAATTGCTATGCTTATATTTGCTTTATACAGTTATACTGTTAAGGGGGGGGGGGCTAGATAAGGATTGGATAGTTACCTTTGCTTCCACTTCTCAGAAAGTGATAAAACAGATTCTGTGACAATTAAATTCTTGGCAGTCAAATTGCTTGTCACACAAGCAATACTAGTGTTTTACACCATAAAGGTTTTGCAAAATAAATGACATACCATTCAATAACAGGGTCACATGTGATGTGAGCAGGTGTGCTGTACTTAGATTTCAGGAAACTATCTGATATATTGCAAAACAAGATGATGGAGGAGTGTGGGGTGGAATATTAAATGTATACAGGTATTGGGTTTACAGGTAAGGATCAAACACAAAGTCAGGGATGTCTTATGATAAAGGCAGCAACATCAGTGCCAGCAGAGTCAGCACGAGTGGAAGCTAAACCACTTGGCGTACTTTTTCCTGTGGAGAGAAGAATCGATCTGTTTGCTTATGAAGCCAAAACAGGTGCATTACTTCAGTATGAGGGTACAAATTAGGGGCCCTGGGATGAGACCTTGGAAAAGTAGTAGCAGTGAACCAACAGATAGATTGAAGGGATACTGGTATTTGTGCTGGTTGGATATTATTACAGCTCATTAATGTGATCCTGAAACAAATGAAGCATGAGCCATTGAAAGTTCTCTTTGCATACTGTTTCCTTCAAATTTCAGTGGGTCACATGTCACTTATTTTCAAACGCATTACTAACCCTTAATTATTTGAGATATGTCACATTTTACTCAGATGATAAAAATGAAACAGACATCCTGCCGCATTTCATGTCTTGTCATTTTTTTTCTCAGTTTGTATTATAGAAAAGTAAACATGTTAACAGGAGCTATAAGAAAGTTGTTTTCCAAACAAAAGATAACATTCAACTATTTCTGAACAGTGCATCCTTCTGTGGGTCTAAAGATGACAGGGTATATTTAAAGCTACATTGTCAAGCTATTTTAAAAGATAGCACTGTGAGATACAAAGACACACATATAGGCAGAGCAACTATTTATTTTTTGAAAAGGTAGAAATATTTACTGGTAAATGCTAACCTCCAGAAACCAGTAGCCTGTACCTATGAGGGTGTAAGTTCACTGCGACCATTCCTCTCAGCTGTTCCTGATTTTGTTTCATATTTTGCCCTTTTCCTCTTAAAAGTTGTTATTTTCCTGTAATTCACTGAGGATTGTTGTCAGTCAGTAGTGCTAGACATTAAAGTTGCTACTACTTATTGTTCTGAAAAGGCATGTTGTTTAAATTTTACCCTTTTAAGTGAATTAAACCATTTTATAATTGGCCATTATATGGGGCTCTTTCTCTAACTATGTTATGGATTTGTTCAGATTTCTTGAGGAAAGAAGTTCAGAGATATAGTTGTAACGTGAGCAATGCCAAAAATGATATGCCTGTTACAGGTATTATGGTTTATGCTTTGTGTAGTAGAGGTTTCCAATTAAAATCTATGGAACTGTAACCTCCACCCTCTATTAAATGTTATCTGTAATGTAAATTGCCGTATTTCAGAGAAAGAAGTACGTTATGTTGTGGCATCACCACAGTTCAAAACTTTTTTTTTTTATTTTTTATTTTGACGCTGCCATTCCTGGTGAAATTTGACTCGACTACAGTTGCCTTGGGATAACCTATTTCTATAAACTAGCCAAGTACTGAGAGGAACAAGAAAAAAAACTGGAGTGGAACGCTAACTTCCTAGAATATAGATGGAACAACTGTGTATGCAATCTCAGCAAGCAGAATTTCTTTCTTTAGTTTGATCTAGTATTTGTATATAAACTGTACATTTAGTATGGGCCCCTTTGGATGTCCCATATTTAGGATGGATGAAACTCACTGTGACAACTACTTTTTAAGGGATCTCAAAGCTTAGAACAAATTCAATAGAGTTCTACAGTTTTGGTTCCACTTGAGGTAGCATCGTAAGATGCATGCAGTAGAACAGAATACAGCCCATTATGTTCAAGTTCTGCACACTAGTAGCAATCACGTCTTATACTGAAAATACTGTGCATCGTGACTTTGTAAATTTCTGCATGATTATAGTTAGCTTTGCATATTCTTTGTGCTTTCAAATTATTGAAAGATTAACTCATGGTTTATTTAAGAAGTAAATAAATCTGTACTGAGTGGTAGCTTTTTTGCTGCCTTTCTGCCCCTTGCAGGAAAAGACAACTAAATGATCAAAGCTAGGAAATGATACATCTTAGGGCTAAAGAGATGTGAAGGCCAAGACTATGTGTTCCAGGATGCTAAAACTGAAAGCAATGTTTTCCCCCTTAATCAGTCTGCAAATACAGGATATCCTTTCAGCTTTAATTTATAGTACTGTCTAGAAATGTGACAGCAGAGCTTTTTTTTTAATAAATCAACACCAGTGGAGATAGAAATGACAGATTGTTCAATTATGGAAAACAAAATGTTAAATTAAATTAAAATCAATAGTTACAAGTAATAGTTTAACTGACTTTAAAAGTGTTACAATAATCCACACATAATTATATAATTCCTGATTAAAAAATCAAGTCTTTGGTTTAGCAAATCGTTTTATACCTAAATCTTATATACAAATATTGCATTAAACTTAAACAGATATAAAGCAGATGCAAACTTAGCAATTTTATTGTAGCAAGCCTTGAGCTTGTTTAGGTCTGTTTGTCTAAGATAGGTAAGTACAGGAGAGGCGCAGAGTTAAGTGGAGATTAGATGGGAATTGTCAGCAGAAATTCTGGCTGTCTTGGTGAGGAATTGTTTATTTCTATACAATACACCTAGTTTTTGTGAACCTTTTTTATGGTAAGAGAAATGTGAGTGTCAAATCTGAGATTATCAATCTCAACACCAAGTAGTTTGGTGTGCTCTGTTGAGGAGATGATGGTATTGTCTTTGGCTAGGATATTAAAGTGAGGGGATAAATGGGTTAGATTTAGTGGGTTGGAAGATAAGGAGTTTAGTCTTGCTCAGGTTGAGTAATAACTGTGCATTAGATAGTCATCTTTCTACAGATGAAAAGACTTCCTGTATAATCTTGTGAAGTTCAGGTATAGTTGGGGCTCAGCAGATGAGAGTGGAGTCATCTGCATACTGTATAAGAGAAGCATGCTTGTTGGCTGTCACCAGAACATTGATGAAAAGTGAGAATAGTAGGGGACCAAGGATGGAGCCTTGGGGAACACTGAGTGTTACAGGAAGTCAAGGAGTTAGGTAATTTTCCCAGACAACTGATTGTTGGTGGCCAGTTAGATAGTTGTAAAACCAATCAGTAGCTGATTGCAAAAAAGGATAGGTTAGTGAGAACAGAGATTAGTAGTTTATATGAGACCATGTAAAAAGCTTTGGATAGATACAGAAATATAGCAGAGAACCGGCCATTATTTTTATGACGAAGGATAACATTAGTGAAATAGAGCAAGGCAGTGTTAGTGCTGTGGTATTGCTGGAGAGGAGGTTATTAGCTAAGAGGTAGTCTAAGACTTGAGAATGGATGCATTTCTCAAGTATCTTGGAAAGTGGACAAAGGATGGCTATGGGGCGGTAATTGGAAAGTTCAGTGGAGGAGCCATCTTTATGGAGGAGAATGATGTGGGATATTTTACACAGTGTGGGGACATATCTTTCTAATAAAGACTGATTAATTAAGATGGAAACTGGATAAGCTAGGGCTTCTGCTGCTATTTGTACTTATTCAGAGGTGAGATTGTCAGCTGCAAGTTTTGTAGGCTTAAGTTTCATTAGAAGTTTTGTTATATAGGAGGCAGATATTGATGAAAAAGAAAATACTGTGGGTAGAGTATTTGGTTTTGATGTGGGGAGGGTGGGTAGAGGGTTGTGTTATTTAGTCAAAAACAGAATGGTTTCAGTAAAGTGTTTATTGAATGAGTCAGCAATACTGATATTGATATAAAGGGTAGCAAGTAATCCAAGCAGTAAGACTTTTCAGAGTAGCTCTGGTGTTATCCCAACAAGCATAAGTACTCCCTGGTTAATAAAAGTACTTTCTAAATAACCAGCCACAATAAAAGATAGTAAAATGTTTAATAACGAAAATGATATAAAACATACACACACTGAATAACTGATTCCAATAAACCACAGAGTTTCACACACAGCAATTATGAAAATAACACTATAGAGTAGGTTTCACACTGATTGTAGAAAAAGTCTATCTAACTTGTAGATCCCTAACTGTTTAAAAATGAACTGTCCTTGTCTAATCTAATTAACTCAGCAAGGCAAAATGATACTCTTACTTCTGCAAGGCAAAATAAGAATATATAAGTCCACTCTTCAGGCTGTTGTCTGGTCCTCAGTGACTGGAATAGCAACTTCTACTATTTCTGCTGAACAGCTCTGGAAAACCCTGAGTGAAAACTACTGATCTGGAAAACAACTGACAACTACAACAACTACTGAAGTACTACTTTGACTCAGAACCTGCTTTTATTGCAGATTTTTTTTAAAGTCACAGAAAGCTGTTATGAGAATTCTACTCTTGCATATCAGACTTTAAAAAGTAAACAAAACAGCTGCTGTGGAGATTCTATTCCTTTCAGCTGTGGCACACAATGGCATCACATCTAGGTCAGCTGACTGGCATAACCTACATTTAGAATTCTTTTAAAAAACATGTACATTTGGTCAATCAGAAGAACACTGCTTGATTCAAACATCTTACATAAATCAAAACAATAATCAAAAAACATAAACTTATTTACACAATTCTAGCTAGTCATGGTTACCTGTATAACACAGGGTAATTTACAATTATGTACAGGTATTTACAACATTTCAGCTGGTCATGCTATCACAGATAATATTTGATATCCTCACAGGTGGCAATCCTTTTAAAACATAATAGTCAGCAAAAGGTACCCAATAATATACCTGTAAGTAATTATGAAGCAGAGTACACAACAGTGAAGCTAAACTCTGTGTGTTGTGCAGACAAAATGCTGCCATCACTAGATGAAGGTTGAATACATCCACTCTCAAACATCACTGGATAGTAGGCATTTCAGGAGACAACAAATGTGCCAAGTCAGTTTATCGCATCATATGGACTAAGCAGACATTGGAGGATTGCACTGCATAAAATGCATCTTGCTTCCTGTGTCAACTTCCCCAGCATCTACTGCTGACATCTGGAGACAGGGGTGTTCAAGTATGTGACACAAGCTGAGGGTAGGGTGGTAGTGAGTGGCTTATGCCAGGTGTCCATTCTGTGAAGGTGATGGTAATCCAGCCCTCTGCAGTGCTGACACCTACTGGAGATGGAGGAGCATAACATGCAATGTATTGGCTGTGAATATAAGCCATTTCTGATACAGGATCCTTTTCACAGGAGCCACAATGGATCACAGAACAATTACCAACCGCAAAAGAAACAATACCCATTCAAGAACAAAAGGAAACAGAGGAGGAGATAACTGACAGTTTTGCACTAAATGCTTATCCAGTAACACTTAGAAGCACTGGAGGCGACTTTAGTGTTTATAATTTTACTGAACTGGACATTAAACAAGAATGGGTTGACTTTTTTTCAAAAGGTCTTTCCTTTGTCCCCAGTACAAAGATGGATTTAGTTAAAACCATTATAGATTTAAAACTATTTGTTCGCAAATTGAATTTAAATGTTTTAATAGGGAATAGTACATCTTTAGTCAATTCCAGAAGAGTTTCTAGTGTATTTCACCCAGTGCTCCACCCCACTCTTGGGTTATTTGAAAGAATGTGCGAAATGGACCTTAGGGATTTGCAAAGGACCTCTGGTAATCAGGTCGACAATAACACTAACACTAAAATGACCGAATATGAAATAATGAATTTATTACAAATATGTCAAATACGGGCAATGAAGCCAGATAAAGGTGGAGGTTTAGTTTTAATGAATCAAGACGCATATATTAAAGCTATGTGTATGCTATTAAATACAGATGTTTACATTAAAGTTTCACTAAATGATTGATTATTTTTACAGATTACTGTTTTTAAAATTTAATATATATAAAGCACTTTACCTGTTCAGTATCTTCACAAATCCTTATCTGTTTAAAAACTTTCATTTGTCTCTCTAGTGCTTGCTGTCTGTAGGCTATTTGCAGTTGCCCGCCCCTACTGTGACACACCTCCCAGTCTAGTGTCAGTAGCTCATTCTGCCTAATACAGAGAGAACATTTGATAAGGCCTTCTGTTCCACCTTTTTCCCTTTCAAAAAGTAAAACAAAACTTTTTTTTTTTTTTTTTCGCCTGAACCTTCTTGTGTTCTGACTGTCCTTCTCAAACATTTTGGAAATATTCAGTATATTTCGGAGCATTTGTTATAACTGTATTTGCTATAACTTATTTAAGTATTTTTTTCTGGCTTTTTGATTATTTACTGCTTAGCAACTGCATTTTCACCTGTTTAAACAGCTCTGCATTCTATTTAAACTGTTTTTGTGTTGATTAACTGTTTTGCACTTTTACAAAGTTATTTGTTGCTTAATTTTACCTGTAGGCTAACATACTCAAGTGTGCTAGCTGTTTAAAAGCATTTATAGCATTTACTGTCTGTTTTTCCTCTGTTTTCTGCAAAAAAAGACAAAAAAAAAAACAAAAAATCTTGTTTTCCCGCCTTACTGAACTAGAATAGTCCAGTCTTCAGAGTTTGCTGATCTCTGGGCTTTGTCTTGGTTCCTGTGCTATTCCATATCCTTATTTGGATAAAAGGAAGCTTCTTTGTTCACCAGTGGGAGTGGGGAGCACTGAGCAGCCTATTTGTCCCTAGAGGAGTGGTTCCAGCCAGAAACTTGTAGTCTATTGGCCATTTTGGGTCAATTCCTAGCTCTTTTCAGCCCCCTGTAATAAAGCCCACTTTAGCATACTTTTTCGCTTGTATTCAACTCAGCACCGCTCCTCGTGGTGTCCTGCAGAGTTCTACAAGCAGCAGAGAGCAAAAAAGTGACTTTTTCCTGATTTAAGTATTTTTTCTGGCTTTTTGATTATTTACTGCTTAGCGACTGCATTTTCACCTGTTTATACAGCTCTGCATTCTATTTAAACTGTTTTTGTGTTGATTAACTGTTTTGCACTTTTAAAAAGTTATTTGTTGCTTAATTTTACCTGTAGGCTAACACACTCAAGTGCGCTAGCTGTTTGAAAGCATTTATAGCATTTACTGTCTGTTTTTCCTCTGTTTTCTGCAAAAAAAAAAAAAAAAAATCTTGTTTTCCCACCTTACTGAACTAGAATAGTCCAGTCTTCAAAGTTTGCTGATCTCTGGGCTTTGTCTTGGTTCCTGTGCTATTCCATATCCTTATTTGGATAAAAGGAAGCGGCTTTGTTCACCAGTGGGAGTGGGGAGCACTGAGCAGCCTATTTGTCCCTAGAGGAGTGGTTCCAGCCAGAAACTTGTAGTCTATTGGCCATTTTGGGTCAATTCCTAGCTCTTTTCAGCCCCCTGTAATAAAGCCCGCTTTTAGCTTTTTTCGCTTGTATTCAACTCAGCACCGCTCCTCGTGGTGTCCTGCAGAGTTCTACAAGCAGCAGAGAGCAAAAGAGTGACTTTTTCCTGATTTAAGTATTTTTTTCTGGCTTTTTGATTATTTACTGCTTAGCGACTGCATTTTCGCCTGTTTATACAGCTCTGCATTCTATTTAAACTGTTTTTGTGTTGATTAACTGTTTTGCACTTTTAAAAAGTTATTTGTTGCTTAATTTTACCTGTAGGCTAACAAACTCAAGTGTGCTAGCCGTTTAAAAGCATTTATAGCATTTACTGTCTGTTTTTCCTCTGTTTTCTGCAAAAAAGACAAAAAAAAAAAAATCTTGTTTTCCCGCCTTACTGAACTAGAATAGTCCAGTCTTCAGAGTTTGCTGATCTCTGGGCTTTGTCTTGGTTCCTGTGCTATTCCATATCCTTATTTGGATAAAAGGAATCATCTTTTTTTCACCAGTGGGAGTGGGGAGCACTGAGCAGCCTATTTGTCCCTAGAGGAGTGGTTCCAGCCAGAAACTTGTAGTCTATTGGCCATTTTGGGTCAATTCCTAGCTCTTTTCAACCCCCTGTAATAAAGCCCGCTTTAGCGCGCTTTTTCGCTTGTATTCAACTCAGCACCGCTCCTCGTGGTGTCCTGCAGAGTTCTACAAGCAGCAGAGAGCAAAAGAGTGACTTTTTCTATAACTGATTTAAGTATTTTTTCTGGCTTTTTGATTATTTACTGCTTAGCGACTGCATTTTCGCCTGTTTATACAGCTCTGCATTCTATTTAAACTGTTTTTGTGTTGATTAACTGTTTTGCACTTTTAAAAGTTATTTGTTGCTTAATTTACCTGTAGGCTAACACACTCAAGTGTGCTAGCTGTTTAAAAGCATTTATAGCATTTACTGTCTGTTTTCCCTCTGTTTTCTGCAAAAGAAAAAAAAAAAACAAAAATCTTGTTTTCCCGCCTTACTGAACTAGAATAGTCCAGTCTTCAGAGTTTGCTGATCTCTGGGCTTTGTCTTGGTTCCTGTGCTATTCCATATCCTTATTTGGATAAAAGGAAGCGTCTTTGTTCACCAGTGGGAGTGGGGAGCACTGAGCAGCCTATTTGTCCCTAGAGGAGTGGTTCCAGCCAGAAACTTGTAGTCTATTGGCCATTTTGGGTCAATTCCTAGCTCTTTTCAGCCCCCTGTAATAAAGCCCGCTTTAGCGCACTTTTTCGCTTGTATTCAACTCAGCACCGCTCCTCGTGGTGTCCTGCAGAGTGATTTAAGTATTTTTTTCTGGCTTTTTGATTATTTACTGCTTAGCGACTGCATTTTTGCCTGTTTATACAGCTCTGCATTCTATTTAAACTGTTTTGTGTTGATTAACTGTTTTGCACTTTTAAAAAGTTATTTGTTGCTTAATTTTACCTGTAGGCTAACACACTCAAGTGTGCTAGCTGTTTAAAAGCATTTATAGCATTTACTGTCTGTTTTTCCTCTGTTTTCTGCAAAAAAGACAAAAACAAAAAAAAAATCTTGTTTTCCCGCCTTACTGAACTAGAATAGTCCAGTCTTCAGAGTTTGCTGATCTCTGGGCTTTGTCTTGGTTCCTGTGCTATTCCATATCCTTATTTGGATAAAAGGAAGCGTCTTTGTTCACCAGTGGGAGTGGGGAGCACTGAGCAGCCTATTTGTCCCTAGAGGAGTGGTTCCAGCCAGAAACTTGTAGTCTATTGGCCATTTTGGGTCAATTCCTAGCTCTTTTCAGCCCCTGTAATAAGGCCCGCTTTAGCGCGCTTTTTCACTTGTATTCAACTCAGCACCGCTCCTCGTGGTGTCCTGCAGAGTTCTACAAGCAGCAGAGAGCAAAAGAGTGACTTTTTCCTGATTTAAGTATTTTTTCTGGCTTTTGATTATTTACTGCTTAGCGACTGCATTTTCGCCTGTTTATACAGCTCTGCATTCTATTTAAACTGTTTTTGTGTTGATTAACTGTTTTGCACTTTTAAAAGTTATTTGTTGCTTAATTTTACCTGTAGGCTAACAAACTCAAGTGTGCTAGCCGTTAAAAAGCATTTATAGCATTTACTGTCTGTTTTTCCTCTGTTTTCTGCAAAAGAAAAAAAACAAAAATCTTGTTTTCCGCCTTACTGAACTAGAATAGTCCAGTCTTCAGAGTTTGCTGATCTCTGGGCTTTGTCTTGGTTCCTGTGCTATTCCATATCCTTATTTGGATAAAAGGAAGCTTCTTTGTTCACCAGTGGGAGTGGGGAGCACTGAGCAGCCTATTTGTCCCTAGAGGAGTGGTTCCAGCCAGAAACTTGTAGTCTATTGGCCATTTTGGGTCAATTCCTAGCTCTTTTCAGCCCTCTGCTATAAAGCCCACTTTAGCACACTTTTCGCTTGTATTCAACTCAGCACCGCTCCTCGTGGTGTCCTGCAGAGTTCTACAAGCAGCAGAGAGCAAAGAGTGACTTTTTCCTGATTTAAGTATTTTTTTCTGGCTTTTTGATTATTTACTGCTTAGCGACTGCATTTTCGCCTGTTTATACAGCTCTGCATTCTATTTAAACTGTTTGTGTGTTGATTAACTGTTTTGCACTTTTAAAAGTTATTTGTTGCTTAATTTTACCTGTAGGCTAACAAACTCAAGTGCGCTAGCTTTAAAACCATTTATAGCATTTACTGTCTGTTTTTCCTCTGTTTTCTGCAAAAAACAAAAAAAAAAAAAATCTTGTTTTCCCGCCTTACTGAACTAGAATAGTCCAGTCTTCAGAGTTTGCTGATCTCTGGGCTTTGTCTTGGTTCCTGTGCTATTCCATATCCTTATTTGGATAAAAGGAAGCGTCTTTGTTCACCAGTGGGAGTGGGGAGCACTGAGCAGCCTATTTGTCCCTAGAGGAGTGGTTCCAGCCAGAAACTTGTAGTCTATTGGCCATTTTGGGTCAATTCCTAGCTCTTTTCAGCCCCTGTAATAAAGCCCGCTTTAGCGCTTTTTCACTTGTATTCAACTCAGCACCGCTCCTCGTGGTGTCCTGCAGAGTTCTACAAGCAGCAGAGAGCAAAAGAGTGACTTTTTCCTGATTTAAGTATTTTTTCTGGCTTTTGATTATTTACTGCTTAGCGACTGCATTTTCACCTGTTTATACAGCTCTGCATTCTATTTAAACTGTTTTTGTGTTGATTAACTGTTTTGCACTTTTAAAAAGTTATTTGTTGCTTAATTTTACCTGTAGGCTAACACACTCAAGTGCGCTAGCTGTTTAAAAGCATTTATAGCATTTACTGTCTGTTTTTCCTCTGTTTTCTGCAAAAAAAAAAAAAAATCTTGTTTTCCGCCTTACTGAACTAGAATAGTCCAGTCTTCAGAGTTTGCTGATCTCTGGGCTTTGTCTTGGTTCCTGTGCTATTCCATATCCTTATTTGGATAAAAGGAAGCGTCTTTGTTCACCAGTGGGAGTGGGGAGCACTGAGCAGCCTATTTGTCCCTAGAGGAGTGGTTCCAGCCAGAAACTTGTAGTCTATTGGCCATTTTGGGTCAATTCCTAGCTCTTTTCAGTCCCCTGTAATAAAGCCCGCTTTAGCGCACTTTTTACTTGTATTCAACTCAGCACCGCTCCTCGTGGTGTCCTGCAGAGTTCTACAAGCAGCAGAGAGCAAAAGAGTGACTTTTTCCTGATTTAAGTATTTTTTCTGGCTTTTTGATTATTTACTGCTTAGGGACTGCATTTTCGCCTGTTTATACAGCTCTGCATTCTATTTAAACTGTTTTTGTGTTGATTAACTGTTTTGCACTTTTAAAAAAGTTATTTGTTGCTTAATTTTACCTGTAGGCTAACAAACTCAAGTGTGATAGCCACTTAAAAGCATTTATAGCATTTACTGTCTGTTTTTCCTCTGTTTTCTGCAAAAAAGACAAAAACAAAAAAAAAAATCTTGTTTTCCCGCCTTACTGAACTAGAATAGTCCAGTCTTCAGAGTTTGCTGATCTCTGGGCTTTGTCTTGGTTCCTGTGCTATTCCATATCCTTATTTGGATAAAAGGAAGCTTCTTTGTTCACCAGTGGGAGTGGGGAGCACTGAGCAGCCTATTTGTCCCTAGAGGAGTGGTTCCAGCCAGAAACTTGTAGTCTATTGGCCATTTTGGGTCAATTCCTAGCTCTTTTCAGCCCCCCTGTAATAAAGCCCGCTTTAGCGCTTTTTCGCTTGTATTCAACTCAGCACCGCTCCTCGTGGTGTCCTGCAGAGTTCTACAAGCAGCAGAGAGCAAAAGAGTGACTTTTTCCTGATTTAAGTATTTTTTCTGGCTTTTTGATTATTTACTGCTTAGCGACTGCATTTTCGCCTGTTTATACAGCTCTGCATTCTATTTAAACTGTTTTTGTGTTGATTAACTGTTTTGCACTTTTATTTGTTGCTTAATTTTACCTGTAGGCTAACACACTCAAGTGCTAGCTGTTTAAAAGCATTTATAGCATTTACTGTCTGTTTTTCCTCTGTTTTCTGCAAAAAAGACAAAAACAAAAAAAATCTTGTTTTCCCGCCTTACTGAACTAGAATAGTCCAGTCTTCAGAGTTTGCTGATCTCTGGGCTTTGTCTTGGTTCCTGTGCTATTCCATATCCTTATTTGGATAAAAGGAAGCGTCTTTGTTCACCAGTGGGAGTGGGGAGCACTGAGCAGCCTATTTGTCCCTAGAGGAGTGGTTCCAGCCAGAAACTTGTAGTCTATTGGCCATTTTGGGTCAATTCCTAGCTCTTTTCAGCCCCTGTAATAAAGCCCGCTTTAGCGCTTTTCGCTTGTATTCAACTCAGCACCGCTCCTCGTGGTGTCCTGCAGAGTTCTACAAGCAGCAGAGCAAAAGAGTGACTTTTTCCTGATTTAAGTATTTTTTTCTGGCTTTTGATTATTTACTGCTTAGCGACTGCATTTTTGCCTGTTTATACAGCTCTGCATTCTATTTAAACTGTTTTTGTGTTGATTAACTGTTTTCCACTTTTAAAAGTTATTTGTTGCTTAATTTTACCTGTAGGCTAACACACTCAAGTGCGCTTAGCTGTTTAAAAGCATTTATAGCATTTACTGTCTGTTTTTCCTCCGTTTTCTGCAAACAAAAAAACAAAAAATCTTGTTTTCCCGCCTTACTGAACTAGAATAGTCCAGTCTTCAGAGTTTGCTGATCTCTGGGCTTTGTCTTGGTTCCTGTGCTATTCCATATCCTTATTTGGATAAAAGGAAGCGTCTTTGTTCACCAGTGGGAGTGGGGAGCACTGAGCAGCCTATTTGTCCCTAGAGGAGTGGTTCCAGCCAGAAACTTGTAGTCTATTGGCCATTTTGGGTCAATTCCTAGCTCTTTTCAGCCCCCTGTAATAAAGCCCGCTTTAGCGCGCTTTTTCGCTTGTATTCAACTCAGCACCGCTCCTCGTGGTGTCCTGCAGAGTTCTACAAGCAGCAGAGAGCAAAAGAGTGACTTTTTCCTGATTTAAGTATTTTTTCTGGCTTTTTGATTATTTACTGCTTAGCGACTGCATTTTCGCCTGTTTATACAGCTCTGCATTCTATTTAAACTGTTTTTGTGTTGATTAACTGTTTTGCACTTTTAATTTTACCTGTAGGCTAACAAACTCAAGTGCGCTAGCCGTTTAAAAGCATTTATAGCATTTACTGTCTGTTTTTCCTCTGTTTTCTGCAAAAAAGACAAAAAAAAATCTTGTTTTCCCGCCTTACTGAACTAGAATAGTCCAGTCTTCAGAGTTTGCTGATCTCTGGGCTTTGTCTTGGTTCCTGTGCTATTCCATATCCTTATTTGGATAAAAGGAAGCTTCTTTGTTCACCAGTGGGAGTGGGGAGCACTGAGCAGCCTATTTGTCCCTAGAGGAGTGGTTCCAGCCAGAAACTTGTAGTCTATTGGCCATTTTGGGTCAATTCCTAGCTCTTTTCAAACCCTGTATAAAGCCCGCTTTAACGCACTTTTTTGCTTGTATTCAACTCAGCACAGCTCCTCGTGGTGTCCTGCAGAGTTCTACAAGCAGCAGAGAGCAAAAGAGTGACTTTTTCCTGATTTAAGTATTTTTTCTGGCTTTTTGATTATTTACTGCTTAGCGACTGCATTTTCGCCTGTTTATACAGCTCTGCATTCTATTTAAACTGTTTTTGTGTTGATTAACTGTTTTGCACTTTAAAGTTATTTGTTGCTTAATTTTACCTGTAGGCTAACAAACTCAAGTGCTAGCCGCTTAAAAGCATTTATAGCATTTACTGTCTGTTTTTCCTCTGTTTTCTGCAAAAAAAAAAAAAAAAAAAATCTTGTTTTTCGCCTTACTGAACTAGAATAGTCCAGTCTTCAGAGTTTGCTGATCTCTGGGCTTTGTCTTGGTTCCTGTGCTATTCCATATCCTTATTTGGATAAAAGGAAGCGTCTTTGTTCACCAGTGGGAGTGGGGAGCACTGAGCAGCCTATTTGTCCCTAGAGGAGTGGTTCCAGCCAGAAACTTGTAGTCTATTGGCCATTTTGGGTCAATTCCTAGCTCTTTTCAGCCCGCTGTAATAAGGCCCGCTTTAGCGTGCTTTTTCGCTTGTATTCAACTCAGCACCGCTCCTCGTGGTGTCCTGCAGAGTTCTACAAGCAGCAGAGAGCAAAAGAGTGACTTTTTCCTGATTTAAGTATTTTTTTCTGGCTTTTTGATTATTTACTGCTTAGCGACTGCATTTTCACCTGTTTATACAGCTCTGCATTTTATTTAAACTGTTTTTGTGTTGATTAACTGTTTTGCACTTTTAAAAAGTTATTTGTTGCTTAATTTTACCTGTAGGCTAACACACTCAAGTGCGCTAGCTGTTTAAAAGCATTTATAGCATTTACTGTCTGTTTTTCCTCTGTTTTCTGCAAAAAAGAAAAAAAAAAAAAAAAAATCTTGTTTTCCCCTTACTGAACTAGAATAGTCCAGTCTTCAGAGTTTGCTGATCTCTGGGCTTTGTCTTGGTTCCTGTGCTATTCCATATCCTTATTTGGATAAAAGGAAGCATCTTTGTTCACCAGTGGGAGTGGGGAGCACTGAGCAGCCTATTTGTCCCTAGAGGAGTGGTTCCAGCCAGAAACTTGTAGTCTATTGGCCATTTTGGGTCAATTCCTAGCTCTTTTCAGCCCCTGTAATAAAGCCCGCTTTAGCGCTTTTCGCTTGTATTCAACTCAGCACCGCTCCTCGTGGTGTCCTGCAGAGTTCTACAAGCAGCAGAGAGCAAAGAGTGACTTTTTCCTGATTTAAGTATTTTTTCTGGCTTTTTGATTATTTACTGCTTAGCGACTGCATTTTCGCCTGTTTATACAGCTCTGCATTCTATTTAAACTGTTTTTGTGTTGATTAACTGTTTTGCACTTTTAAAAAGTTATTTGTTGCTTAATTTTACCTGTAGGCTAACACACTCAAGTGTGCTAGCCGTTTAAAAGCATTTATAGCATTTACTGTCTGTTTTTCCTCTGTTTTCTGCAAAAAAAAAAAAAAAAAAAAATCTTGTTTTCCCGCCTTACTGAACTAGAATAGTCCAGTCTTCAGAGTTTGCTGATCTCTGGGCTTTGTCTTGGTTCCTGTGCTATTCCATATCCTTATTTGGATAAAAGGAAGCGTCTTTGTTCACCAGTGGGAGTGGGGAGCACTGAGCAGCCTATTTGTCCCTAGAGGAGTGGTTCCAGCCAGAAACTTGTAGTCTATTGGCCATTTTGGGTCAATTCCTAGCTCTTTTCAGCCCCCTGTAATAAAGCCCGCTTTAGCGCGCTTTTTCGCTTGTATTCAACTCAGCACCGCTCCTCGTGGTGTCCTGCAGAGTTCTACAAGCAGCAGAGAGCAAAAGAGTGACTTTTCCTGATTTAAGTATTTTTTCTGGCTTTTTGATTATTTACTGCTTAGCGACTGCATTTTCGCCTGTTTATACAGCTCTGCATTCTATTTAAACTGTTTTTGTGTTGATTAACTGTTTTGCACTTTTAAAAGTTATTTGTTGCTTAATTTTACCTGTAGGCTAACACACTCAAGTGCGCTAGCCGTTTAAAAGCATTTATAGCATTTACTGTCTGTTTTTCCTCTGTTTTCTGCAAAAAGAAAAAAAAAAAATCTTGTTTTCCCGCCTTACTGAACTAGAATAGTCCAGTCTTCAGAGTTTGCTGATCTCTGGGCTTTGTCTTGGTTCCTGTGCTATTCCATATCCTTATTTGGATAAAAGGAAGCGTCTTTGTTCACCAGTGGGAGTGGGGAGCACTGAGCAGCCTATTTGTCCCTAGAGGAGTGGTTCCAGCCAGAAACTTGTAGTCTATTGGCCATTTTGGGTCAATTCCTAGCTCTTTTCAGCCCCCTGTAATAAAGCCCGCTTTAGCGCGCTTTTTCGCTTGTATTCAACTCAGCACCGCTCCTCGTGGTGTCCTGCAGAGTTCTACAAGCAGCAGAGAGCAAAAGAGTGACTTTTCCTGATTTAAGTATTTTTCTGGCTTTTTGATTATTTACTGCTTAGCGACTGCATTTTCGCCTGTTTATACAGCTCTGCATTCTATTTAAACTGTTTTTGTGTTGATTAACTGTTTTGCACTTTTAAAAAGTTATTTGTTGCTTAATTTTACCTGTAGGCTAACACACTCAAGTGCGCTAGCTGTTTAAAAGCATTTATAGCATTTACTGTCTGTTTTTCCTCTGTTTTCTGCAGAAAAGAAAAAAACAAAAAAAATCTTGTTTTCCGCCTTACTGAACTAGAATAGTCCAGTCTTCAGAGTTTGCTGATCTCTGGGCTTTGTCTTGGTTCCTGTGCTATTCCATATCCTTATTTGGATAAAAGGAAGCGTCTTTGTTCACCAGTGGGAGTGGGGAGCACTGAGCAGCCTATTTGTCCCTAGAGGAGTGGTTCCAGCCAGAAACTTGTAGTCTATTGGCCATTTTGGGTCAATTCCTAGCTCTTTTCAGCCCCTGTAATAAAGCCCGCTTTAGCGCTTTTCGCTTGTATTCAACTCAGTACCGCTCCTCGTGGTGTCCTGCAGAGTTCTACAAGCAGCAGAGAGCAAAAGAGTGACTTTTTCCTGATTTAAGTATTTTTTCTGGCTTTTTGATTATTTACTGCTTAGCGACTGCATTTTCGCCTGTTTATACAGCTCTGCATTCTATTTAAAATGTTTTTGTGTTGATTAACTGTTTTGCACTTTTAAAAGTTATTTGTTGCTTAATTTTACCTGTAGGCTAACAAACTCAAGTCGCTAGCCGTTTAAAAGCATTTATAGCATTTACTGTCTGTTTTTCCTCTGTTTTCTGCAAAAAAGAAAAAAAAACAAAAAAAAATCTTGTTTTCCCGCCTTACTGAACTAGAATAGTCCAGTCTTCAGAGTTTGCTGATCTCTGGGCTTTGTCTTGGTTCCTGTGCTATTCCATATCCTTATTTGGATAAAAGGAAGCGTCTTTGTTCACCAGTGGGAGTGGGGAGCACTGAGCAGCCTATTTGTCCCTAGAGGAGTGGTTCCAGCCAGAAACTTGTAGTCTATTGGCCATTTTGGGTCAATTCCTAGCTCTTTTCAGCCCCCTGTAATAAAGCCCGCTTTAGCGCTTTTGCGTGATTTAGCTGAGTTGCCCATAGAGCACCATCGGGCAGCCGGTTAAACAAGGTTAAACTATTTCTGGCTCCGTAAAGTCTGCTCTTCAATTTTTCCCTTAGAACTTCTCTACTTGCAATCTAAACAGTCTATTCTCTATCTCAAAAGCTCAGCACTTGCTCCTAAAGCATTTTTATATAGGTAAAGTACTTATATACTAAACAAAGTACTACATTAGCCTAGAATCCCCTTGAGTACCCATTTCCCTATAGGTCCCTTCTGACTCAGTTACACAGCAAACTTTTTCACTTTTTCTAGCATGTCGAAGGGTCAGTTGCTAGCGTCCTCTCCTGTTCAGCTGGTGAATCTGGGCATCTTGAGGCAATGTTACAATTGCCTCATGTACACAGACAACCCACTCCTTCTCCCACAAAACACAAATACATGTGAGAGATGCAACTATATAGCCAAACTGGAGGCTGAGCTCTCTCAACTCAGGACTGGCAAGACCAGACAGGAGGAGAAGGAAACCACGCACACCACAAACCCAGTTTCACATAGAACTATCACAACTGCAAAACAAACACATAAACACACAAAGACATACTCGGAGGCACTGATCAAAAATCTACCAAAACTACAGAGGCCTCCAAAGCAGACACCCAAGCAACTGCCACCTCAAGACATAAGACATGCAACACATAGTTCTCAAAGTCAGTGTGCTAAACAGTCACAGCCCTTAAGGCCAAACACAATGCCAGACACACTTGTTATAGGTGACTCCATAGTCAGACACACTGACGTCCCACTCACCAGACTGAACAAGGAAAAGATCACAGTAAGCTGCCTGTCAGGCGCTAGAATCCGCCACATAACACAAGCACTCAGGTCACTCCACAGCAAGTACAAGTATGACTCAGTCATTGTCCATGCCAGTGTGAACGACCTGAGGCGTACCTCCCTGGACTACATGAAAAGAGACATAGAGGAGCTCTCAGATTATGTAGCCCAGGCCGGTATGACCCTGACCCTGAGCAGTATCCTACCCTCACCAAGAATGATGCCACAATACAGAGACAAAATGATCAGCTTTAATAATTGGCTTAATTACTGGTGTCATTCTAAGGATCCAATGTCTGTCTGCCTGGGATGACATGCTTGACAAGCCACGCTGCTTCACAAGGGACGGCTTGCACCTGTCACCCTGGGCTTCCGGATATTGGCAAAGGCTCTTGCCACCCCATAGTGCCTTTTTAGGCAAGGCTCAAATGATAAACCTACCACCCTAGAAAACAAAAATGGAGAAAAACTAAGGGTAATACTGCTCAATGCCAGAAGTCTAAACCTCAAGATGCACGCCCTCAAAGCCCTCCTCAGTATGGAGAACATCGATGTCTGTGCTGTGACTGAAACCTGGTTCAAGGCTCCTGAGAGCACCCCAGCACTATCAGGTTATACCTCATATCATGCGTTCCGGCCCCAAAATCCGGACCGAACCACAAAAGGAGGGGAGTATCCATATTCATAAAGGATACCCACACCTCCAGGTTAGTGGCAACGGTCTAAGGATCGGAGACCATCCAGGTGCAATTAACCATAGGTAAAACTGCCCTACAGTTTGTAGCATGCTACAGACCACCCTCTCAAACTCAGGAAACCCACACAGCCTTCCTGAAGACACTGGAGAGTATGAATGTCTCTCCAAACACCATCATATTGGGTGACTTCAACTACCCAAACATAGACTGGGAACATTACTCAAGCCCCAACACCCTAGCCCAAAGGTTCCTGGAGTTCATAAACTCAAATGCTATGGAACAACTAGTCACCATTCCCACAAGAGGAGAAAATATACTAGACCTGATCATCACAAACATGGGGACAAAATGCTCCACACCGGAGTATATCCCTCATTGGTGAGATCAGACCATAAATTAATCTCACTGGAGATCCACATCCCGCCCCCAACCCCAGCAAAAAGACCACAGTGAAGAACTTCTCAAAAGCAAACTTCACACTTCTTAAGACTGGAGAGGTATCCTTCAAGGCCCCCGAGCCAGTGGAAACCACAACCCACGCTGCTGAAACCCTTACAAATGCCTTCTACGAGCACCTCCAGGAATGTATGGATCAAGCAATCCCTAATAAAATCAAGACCCTTTCCACCAAAGGCAGGCGCCCGGTCTGGTGGACCCCAGCCATAAACAAACTCTACAACAAGAGGAGAAAGCTACTACATGACAGAGCAAAATCCCTAAAAGGGAAGGCATCTCTGATCACTACTAGCAAAAAACTACGATCACTCATAAAATCATCCAAGGCCAACTTTGAGAGAAAAATTGCTAATGACACAAAAGACAATCATAAGGCCTTCTTTAGCTATGTTAGAAACCTGGGTGGAAACTCCCAGATATGCTCAGAATTAGTCCAAAATGATACAAAAATCACTGAACCCACAGACATTGCCAACATACTGGCAGACAGGTTCAGTGCAAATTTCTCCCCTCCCTCCCCCAAAGGAGAAATATCTATCCCACCAGAGTCTAGCCTCCCAAACATCTCAGAAGCCCAGGTGAGAGCTGCTCTCTCTAAAGCAAAAAACACAGCATCAAGGGGGCCGGACGGTGACCCGGCTGTGTGCTACATGAACTCAATGAGGAACTAAACCCACACATAAGGCTGCTGTTTAATCTTAGCCTTACTACACGATACGTACCCAAAGAATGGCGTACGGCAACTGTGGTCCCACTCCACAAAGGCGGTGCTTCTACGGACCCTGGAAATTACCGCCCCATAAGCTTGACGAGCCTTGTCTGCAAAGCTATGGAGAGGATCATAATGGAACTCATAAATAAAGACATTGGGGACCTACAGACACTGGATCCTACCCAATTTGGCTTTGTCAAGGGCAGATCCTGCCTCTTGAACTTGGTCGACTTTTTCAAACAGTCACTAAGGCCATTGATGAGGGTAAGGCAGTTCACACAGCCTACCTTGACCTAGCAAAAGCGTTCGACACAATACCCCACTCGGGCATCATAGAAAAGCTCACCAGCTTAGATGTAAACCCATATGTCACAAGATGGGTTGCAAACTGGCTCAAGGACAGAACCCACAGGGTTAGAGTTGCTGGTGCCATGTCAGACTCTAAGCCGGTCACGAGCGGTGTCCCACAGGGCTCAGTCCTGGGCCCCTCTTGTTCGCATTTATTTTTCTGAAGTGCAGGCAAACATAGGGGATTGTGGCTGACAAAATTTGCAGATGACTGCAAACTGGGCACCATAATTGACACTCCATCAGACACAGACATCCTCCAGAGAGGTCTCATAGAAATGGATAACTGGTGCCAGAGCCATGGCCTTAAGCTAAATGCCAAAAATGTATAGTCATACCCTTTGGGAAAAACAAGGTAACCCTAATTACCACATAGGTGGTAATCCATTAAACACGGAAGAAGTTATCAGGGACCTGGGGACCCAAGTTGACAGTAACCTCTCTTTGACACTCACATTGCCAAAGTGGTTAGGAAGACCTTCTACATTGCCCACCTGATCATGAAGGATTCACATCCAGATCAGGAGAGGTCATTGTACCCCTGTACTCTTCACTTATCAGACCAATGATTCAGTACAATGCCCCATTGAATGTACCTTACCCGACACCTGCAGCAGTTGGAAAGACCCCAAAAGTTCCTCACCAAAAGGATAAAGGGGCTCAAACATATGTCATACGCTGCCCGACTGAAGAAACTCCAGCTCTATTCAGTCACATACCATCTGCTCAGAGGTGATCTGTGCCTGACATACAAGGCCATGTCCAACCCGGAATTAATGGACATGCTCCACCTCAAAAAATCCAAATCCACCAGAGCCACGAGAGCAAGAGACTTAAACCTCAACACGGATATAAATAGGACGTGCTGGAGGGACAGATTCATCACCCAGAGACTCCCTACACTATGGAACAGAATCCCAGTCCATGTGAGGCAGAGCCCCTCACTGACTCTGTTCAAGAGAAATCTTGACGAGTGGATGGGAGATCGTAGGTTTACCCCGGGAATCATCTCTGTGTCACTGCTGGACAGAGGCACAGCAAACTAATGGGTATAGTATTCTCATCCTAAGGGGTGGTGAAAGCCACACACACTCTGGCTATGCTTATAAATGCCCTAGGGCAGATAGCCTAGTATGAACCTATGAACCTATGAACCTATGAACTCAACACAGCCTACAGTCGAATTAAGAACATACTAGAGGACCTCTTTCTAGAAGCATACATTGATTTAGACCTGTACCAATATTTATTGATGATAGCACCTAGGGTACCACACCTTTTTGGAGTCCCTAAGCTACATAAATCCATTAGCAATCCACCATTCAGACCAATAGTTGATGGGAGAGGCTCGGTGACATATGCCTGTGCAAAACAAGTTGACAAATTATTGAAGCCATTTATTGAATCTGAAACTCAAATCTGTAAAGATTCATGGAGTTTCTTGCACAATATCAACGAAGTTAAATATCATGAAGAGGCACTGTTTTTAACTATAGATGTTAAGGACCTCTATACTGTCATCCCTCAACATTTAGGAATGGAATGGATCAGAGATTATTTAATTTCTAAAAAGGTTACTGGCAACACCATCTATTTAATAGAAACATTATTAGAAGTAGTGTTGTCTAATAATTTTATGATGTTTGAAGGGGAATTGTATTTGCAAAAATCAGGAGTAGCGATGGGTTCCCCTTGTGGGGGAACCTTTGCAAACGCAATCATGGCCCACTGGGAAAACACTCTTCTTTTTAAACACCCAATGTTCAAGGAACACGTCTCCTGGTACACTAGGTACCAGGATGACATGTTTCTGATTTGGAGGGGACCAAAATGGTTGGTGCCTTCCTTTATTACAAGCATCACTGAATTAACTGATTTCTTACAATTCACGTTCAACCTGGATGAAACCAGCATCAATTTTCTAGATATCTTACTTATTAAAGATAGATTAAATTCGAGATTTATTTGTAAGATTTACAGAAAACCCACATATTCCAATGCCTTCCTGCACTTTAGTAGCTGCCACCCGTTTCATCAGAAAAAAGCAGTTGTTAAGGGCCAAATGGTCAGGGCAGCTAGGATGATTACAACATTAGCAGATTTTGACCATGAATGTGACAACCTGGAAAACATGTTTTTAAACAGAGCTTATCCTTTTAAACTAGTTGCTAATATTAGGGATGAAGTTAGGATCAAAAGAATTTCAGGACACTTCAAACCCCTATTAAATGAAATTCCTAATAACATTAATGTAATGGAAGTGCAACAGGTAGAACCTCTTCCTGGCATTCATGAGTCTTACAAGAGTAGCTTTTTGTGTACATTTTCTAGTGACCATAAATTTATTAGGGGCATTATGAATAAAAATTGGAGAATTATTTCTGAAGACATAGTATTGCACAACAAGCTAGGTCCACAACTTAAAATTACATATAGAAGAAATTGTAACTTGAAGATGCTGTTAGAGAAAAAGCATGAATTACATTCTAGTTCATCTAAAGGCATGTATAAATGTGGTGCTTGCCCGCAATGCTCCTTAATTTTAGTAACAAAGGAGGTAGTTATTAATGATGTGAGATACAAGATTAATAAAAGATATAATTGTGATAGTAAAGGAATAGTGTATGCAGCATTATGTGAGCAATGTAATGCCTTCTATATAGGCAAAACTGAGAGGAAAATCAAGCAAAGGATTTATGAGCACAAGTATGCTATTTCTAAGAAGGACACTAATAATGCCTTAGCAAAACACATACTGGAGCATTCTAACCACAATTTCAAGTTTGTCATCTTACACCAAAGAATACATGACCCAAGAGGTGGACCATGGCAGTTAACCCTTGAGATAGATGAGTTAATGTGGCAAATTAGAACTACTGCAAGTGCTTATCCTGGCCTAAATGATTACATATCAATCAAATGCATTCTTAAATTGCTAGCCCTTAAAAGGTCATAAGAAATTCACACATTATATTATTATTAATACTTTAATATAAAATGAATATTTACAATATATTACATTCTAATTTTATTTTTATGTTATTGTTGTGTTTAGTATTAAGTATTACATACACATTCACACAAAAAAGATTAGATTTAATTTTAACATCCATCTTTTTTACACATATTTGAGAAATTTATAGTCAATTTATGTGTAATTAATTTTTTAAAAATTTAATAATTTATATTTATTAATTTTTATTAAATTTGACTAGCGAAAAATATAATGATTTATACAATGTATTTTATAAGAATTTACACATTTTTAATACTCAAATGATTAAGGTACCGAAATATTTTAAATATTGTTATTTTAAATATTCGTTATCTATGAACATAAAGTTTAAATATGATCTTAAAGAATTTAATAAATTAAGTAGATAAAAAAAGTAAAGAACTAAAAAACTTTTTTTAGGTTTAAAAATGAATTTTGCAAGTTATCAATAATGTTTTTTGTTGTTTGGTCTTCATTTAAATTGGCATTACATATTTCGGCTGCTGGATGTAATTACGAGTCAATACATAAGGGTATGTCCAAGTTTAGTGTTGCATTATAGGTGTGTTCGATCTACATATTTTATTCTTATTTTTATTACTATTTGTGAATACACGTATAAAAACACATTTTTAAATATATATTTATATAAAAAATATATATTTTCAATATATACTTTTAAACACATTCTTGCACAAAGTTCTATAAATTAAATACAAAAAAGTCACTGCTGTTTTTCTATAAATTAAATGTTTAAATTACAGGTTAATGAACTCCAGGTGTTTCATGCCTTTTAGCTAAGCTAAAGGAAGTGATGTTTTTGATTGCCTTTTGGAAACATTTTAAAAGTGTTGTACTTGACATTTGAAACTTTGTATTCTGATGAAGGTGAAGCATAGTCTTTACCGAAAGCGTGTTTTTAATATATTTTTGTTTTAACGCTAAATAAACGTGGTGACTATCCTCTTATTGGTCTAGTTTGCATTTTTCGTTTTATCTGGTTTGTTCAAAATCTATGAGTTTTATGAGAATTGTGTCAGAACATGCACATTCACAGGCAGGCTCTCATATCTATGAATATACACATCAGCTGCTGGGGGAAGGAGTTAGGATTAGAAAATGGAAAAAAAAAAAACTGCCTGGTTATGGCTTTACTATGATCAGCTCTCAGTTTGGTGAAGGGGATGAACCATCATGGTCAAAGTAGGGCCTAAATGGTTACCAGAATCAGACAGAAAAAAATCTCATGAAATTAGATATCAAGAAACTAAACTACTCATCTGTAAATACATATGTACATATGAAGCACATAAGAACTAAATAAATGTATTCAACCATGTAGGTTTTATGCACAAATTCAGTATATAAGCACCTAAAAAGGGTTTGTCAAAGGGATCAATACTCTTGCATTCCCATATGTAGTGATTTATCCCTAATAGAAGGGATCAATACTCTTGCATTCCCATATGTAGTGATTTATCCCTAATAGAAGGAACCAATACTCTTGCATTCCCATATGTAGTGATTTGTCTCTAATACCACTCTTATTTATGTTCTCACTGTGACATCACAGCAGATCTGAGAAAGAAAGAAAGTGCAGTAAAATACAACATAAAATATTCCACTCTTTCAGTGGGATGCTTCAGTGCTGAGTTTCAAGTCACATATTCGAAGGAGAAATACATTGCCCTGTATGGAACAAGCAAGTATGCATTCGTGAAATAAGGATTCAGCAAACTGAATCTAAACATTCTTGGCTTGAGCAACAGAGTGACAGCAAAACAATGCAGCATACAGCATTAATAAAAAAATAGCTTCTTCTTCAGACATGACAGGGAGTCAAGGGCTCAACAACTGTGCAAAGGTTGAAGTTTGCATAATTCTATCACAGCTCAGGAAATGCTTACCACCTAAAAACTAAGTGTCAGCATAACAATATTCATGTTAAGCTAATTTCTCTACTTGTTGCCAAAATTTAATATTGCTGTCATTACTTGACAAGCACAAATGTCCTCATCCTGTATACTGCTCTCTAGCACAAACGCAGTAGGGAAGCAAGGCAGATATTTTTTTATTTAAACACAAGGCTGCCATGTAAAAGTGTTTTATGTATGATTTTAAGCATATTTTTGGTAGCTTACCACAGTGCTTTTACAAGATGATATAAGTGCACATTATGACAATGTTCCTGTTACTGATACAGGTAAGACACTGCAGGAGAAAACATATAAATAAACATAGAAGGATACAGGATTATAGTGAATGAGACAGCTCCGGTACATTGTGTACATTTTACTGAAAGACCCAGATCAACACCCCAGAATACCACAAACCATTTGACAGCTGGGGAGCTGTGCTTCTTTCACAGGGGCAGGTCTTCAGTCTGAATGCTAGAGAGTTTTTTTTGGGTAGGATTGAAGGAATGTGGCCAGTTCACTTATATGGGGATAGAATAAGAGATTCCAGTCTCTGCTCATCTGCATCCTCTGACGGAATCTTTTTTACTTGGAAACGTTAGCTCAGCTGACTAACGGCTAAAGGTAATGCAGACTTGTCTGGTTCATGGTCCTGGGAATTGTAGGACCTAGAACCATAGGGTGCAAATCCTAATAACCACAAACAAGGTGCAAGCAGGAATGTGAATCTGAAGACTCCAAAACCACAAAGCACTCTGCAAAAGGAGACCAAGCCACAAACTCTTTCCCAAATAGAAATGGCAGAAAGGAACTCTGGGTAGCACCATC